>NW_026894208.1:0-169808 GCF_032452875.1 Bos javanicus
GATCATGCACTGATCACGAGCTATCATGTACTGGTCACGTGACTGATCATGCACTGATCACGTAATTGATCATGCACTGATCATGTGGCTGATCATGCACTGATCACGTGGCTGACTATACACTGATCACGTGACTGATCATGCACTGATCACGTGGCTGATCATGCACTGATCACGTGGCTATCATGCACTGATCACGTGGCTGATCATGCACTGATCACGTGCCTGATCATGCACTGATCACGTAAATGATCATGCACTGATCACGTGGCTGATCACACACGTATCACCTGACTGATCATGCACTGATCACGTGGCTATCATGCACTGCTCACGTGCTGATCATGCGATGATCACGCAACTACCATGTACTGTGGTCACATGACTGATCATGCACTGATCACGTGACTGATCATGCAGTGATCACGTGGCTGTCATGCACTACTCACGTGGCTGATCATGCAATGATCATGTAGCTAACATGTACAGGTCACGTGAATGATCATACACCCATCAGGTGACTGATCATGCACTGATCACGTGGCTATCATGCACTGATCACGTGACTGATCATGCACTGTTCACGTCTATATCACTGCACTGATCACATGACTGCCCGTGCACTGATCTACGTGGATGATCATACACTAATCTTGTGACAGATCATGCACTGATCACGTGGCTGATCATGCACTGATACCGTGACTGAGCATGGACTGATCACATGACTATCATAGTGATCACGTGACTTAATGGCGCTGATCATGTGACTGATCATGCGCTGATCATGTTTGCTATCATACACTGATCATGTGCCTCTGGAGGCAATAAACAAAGAGCTGAGTAGGCACGAATCAAACAGTCAGCAGGCACAATCATGGAACTCAGGTGTGAGGAATCATGCTGCTCAGCTGGCAATAATCAAGCAGCTGAGCAGGCAGGAATCACGCAGCACAGCTGGCAATTGTCAAGCAGATGACAGGCAGGAATCGTGCAGCTCAGCTGGCAATTGTCAAGCAGATGAGCAGACAGTAATCATGAGCTCAGCAGGCCCTGATCACGTGACTGAGCATGCACTGATCACGTGGCTGATCATACACTGATCACGTGATGATCATGCACTGATCACTTGGATATCATGCACTGATCACGTGGCTGATCATACACTGTTCACGTGTCTGATCATGCACTGATCACGTGGCTGATCATACACTGATCACGTAACTGATCATGCACTGATCACGTGGCTATCATGCACTGATCACGTGGCTGAACATGCACTGTTCACGTGGCTGATCATGCACTGATCACGTGACATATCATGCACTGATCACGTGGCACTCATGCACTGATCACGTGACTGATCATGCACTGATCACGTGACTGATCATGCACTGATCACGTGGCTGTCATGCTCTGCTCACGTGGCTGATCATGCAACGATCACGTAGCAACCATGTACTGGTCACGTGACTGATCATGCACTGATCACGTAATTGATCATGCACTGATCACGTGGCTCATCATGCACTGATCACGTGGCTGATCACACTGTATCACGTGACTGATCATGCACTGATCCCGTGGCTCTCATGCACTGATCAAGGTTGTCATGCACTGATCACGTGGATATCATGCACTGATCACGTGGCTGATCACACACGATCACGTGACTGATCATGCACTGATCACGTGGCTATCATGCACTGATCACGTGGCTATCATGCACTGATCACGTGGCTGATCAGGCAATGATCACGTAGCTACCATGTACTGGTCACGTGACTGATCATGCACTGATCACGTAATTGATCATGCACTGATCATGTGGCTGATCATGCACTGATCACGTGGCTGATCATACACTGATCACAACTGATCATGCACTGATCACGTGACTGATCATGCACTGATCACGTGGCTATCATGCACTGATCACTGGCTGGACATACACTGATCACGTGCCTGGTCATGCACTGATCACGTGGCTGATCATGCACTGATCACGTGACTGATCATGCACTGATCTCGTGTCTGATCATGCACTGATCACGTGGCTATCATGCACTGCTCACGTGGCTGATCATGCCATGATCACGCAGCTACCATGTACTGGTCACACGACTGATCATGCACTGATCACGTAATGATCATGCAGTGATCACGTGGCTATCATGAACTACTCACGTGGCTGATCATGCAATGATCATGTAGCTACCATGTACAGGTCACGTGAATGATCATACACCCATCAGGTGACTGATCATGCACTGATCACGTGGCTATCATGCACTGATCACTAGACTGATCATGCACTGTTCACGTCTATATCATGCACTGATCACATGACTGCCCGTGCACTGATCACGTGGATGATCATACACTAATCTTGTGACAGATCATGCACTGATCACGTGGCTGATCATGCACTGATACCGTGACTGAGCATGGACTGATCACATGACTATCATGTAGTGATCACTGACTTAATGGCGCTGATCATGTGACTGATCATGCGCTGATCATGTTTGCTATCATACACTGATCATGTGCCTCTGGAGGCAATAAACAAAGAGCTGAGTAGGCACGAATCAAACAGTCAGCAGGCAATAATCATGGAACTCAGGTGTGAGGAATCATGCTGCTCAGCTGGCAATAATCAAGCAGCTGAGCAGGCAGGAATCGTGCAGCTCAGCTGGCAATTGTCAAGCAGATGAGCAGACAGTAATCACGCAGCTCAGCAGGCCCAGATCACGTGACTGAGCATGCACTGTTCACGTGGCTGATCATACACTGATCACGTGATGATCATGCACTGATCACTTGATATCATGCACTGATCACGTGGCTGATCATACACTGTTCACGTGTCTGACCATGCACTGATCACGTGGCTGATCATACACTGCTCACGTAACTGATCATGCACTGATCACGTGGCTATCATGCACTGATCACGTGGCTGAACATGCACTGTTCACGTGGCTGATCACACACCTGTCACGTGACATATCATGCACTGATCACATGGCACTCATGCACTGATCACGTGGCTGATCATACTCTGCTCACGTAACTCATGCACACATCACGTACATCATGCACTGCTCACGTGGCTCGTCATGGAATGATCACGTAGCAACCATATACTGAGGTCACGTGACTGATCATGCAAAGATCACGTAAATGATCATGCACTGTTCACGTGACTGATCATGTACTGATCACGTGACTGATCATGCACTGACCACGTGGCTATCATGCTCTGCTCACGTGGCTGATCATGCAACGATCACGTAGCAACCATGTACTGGTCACGTGACTGATCATGCACTGATCACGTAATTGATCCTGCACCGATCACGTGGCTCATCATGCACTGATCACGTGGCTGATCACACATGTATCACGTGACTGATCATGCACTGATCCCGTGGCTCATGCACTGATCACGTGGCTGTCATGCACTGATCACGTGGATATCATGCACTGATGCGTGGCTGATCACACGTATCACATGACTGATCATGCACTGATCACGTGGCTATCATGCACTGATCACGTGGCTGATCATGCACTGATCAGCTGCATGATCAGGCAATGATCACTTGGCTACCATGTACTGGTCACGTGACTGATCATGCACTGATCACGTAACTGATCATGCACTGATCATGTGGCTGATCATGCACTGATCACGTGGCTGATCATGCACTGATCACATAACTGATCATGCACTGATCACGTGACTGATCATGCACTGATCACGTGGCTATCATGCACTGATCACTTGCTGACACACTGATCACGTGGCTGATCATGCACTGATCACGTGGCTGATCATGCACTGATCACGTGACTGATCATGCACTGATCACGTGTCTGATCATGCACTGATCACGTACATTGCATGCACTGATCACGTGGCTGATCATGCCATGATCACGCAGCTACCATGCACTGGTCACATGACTGATCATGCACTGATCACGTGACTGATCATGCACTGATCACGTGGCTATCATGAACTACTCACGTGGCTGATCATGCACTGATCAAGTAGCTACCATGTACAGGTCACGTGAATGATCATACACCCATCACGTGACTGATCATGCACTGATCACGTGGCTATCATGCACTGATCACGAGACTGATCATGCACTGATCACGTCTATATCATGCACTGATCACATGACTGATCATGCACTGATCACGTGGATGATCATACACTAATCTTGTGACAGATCATGCACTGATCACGTGGCTGATCATGCACTGATACCGTGACTGAGCATGGACTGATCACATGACTATCATGTAGTGATCACGTGACTTAATGGCGCTGATCATGTGACTGATCATGCGCTGATCATGTTTGCTATCATACACTGATCATGTGCCTCTGGAGGCAATAAACAAGAGCTGAGTAGGCACGAATCAAACAGTCAGCAGGCAATAATCATGGAACTCAGGTGTGAGGAATCATGCTGCTCAGCTGGCAATAATCAAGCAGCTGAGCAGGCAGGAATTACGCAGCACAGCTGGCAATTGTCAAGCAGATGACAGGCAGGAATCGTGCAGCTCAGCTGGCAATTGTCAAGCAGATGAGCAGACAGTAATCACGCAGCTCAGCAGGCCCAGATCACGTGACTGAGCATGCACTGTTCACGTGGCTGATCATACACTGATCACGTGATGATCATGCACTGATCACTTGGATATCATGCACTGATCACGTGGCTGATCATACACTGATCACGTGGCTGATCATGCACTGATCACGTGGCTGATCATACACTGATCACGTGACTGATCATGCACTGATCACGTGGCTATCATGCACTGATCACGTGCTGATCATGCACTGATCACGTGACTGATGCACTGATCACGTGGCTATCATGCACTGATCACGTGGCTCGATCATGCACTGATCACGTAGCAATCATGCACTGATCACGTGACTGATCATGCACTGATCACGTGGCTGATCATGCACTGATCACGTGACTGATCATGCACTGATCACGTGACTGATCATGCACTGATCACGTGGCTATCATGCACTGATCACGTGGCTGATCATGCACGATCACGTAGCAATCATGCACTGATCACGTGACTGATCATGCACTGATCACGTGGCTGGATCATGCACTGATCACGTGGCTGATCATGCACTGATCACGTGGCTGATCACACATGTATCACGTGACTGATCATGCACTGATCACGTGGCATCATGCACTGATCACGTGGCTGATCATGCACTGATCACGTGGCTATCATGCACTGATCACGTGGCTGATCATGCACGTGACACGTGACTGATCATGCACTGATCACGTGGCTGATCATGCACTGATCACGTGGCTATCATGCACTGATCACGGCTGATCATGCACTGATCACGTAGCTACCATGCACTGATCACGTGACTGATCATGCACTGATCACGTAACTGATCATGCACTGATCACGTGGCTGATCATGCACTGATCACGTGCTGATCATGCACTGATCACATAACTGATCATGCACTGATCACGTGACTGATCATGCACTGATCACGTGGCTATCATGCACTGATCACGTGGCTGATCATGCACTGATCACGTGGCTGATCATGCACTGATCACGTGGCTGATCATGCACTGATCACGTGACTGATCATGCACTGATCACGTGGCTGATCATGCACTGATCACGTGGCTATCATGCACTGATCACGTGGCTGATCATGCCATGATCACGCAGCTATCATGCACTGATCACGTGACTGATCATGCACTGATCACGTGACTGATCATGCACTGATCACGTGGCTATCATGCACTATCACGTGACTGATCATGCAATGATCACGTAGCTATCATGCACTGATCACGTGACTGATCATGCACTGATCACGTGGCTGATCATGCACTGATCACGTACATCATGCACTGATCATGACTGATCATGCACTGATCATGGATATCATGCACTGATCACGTGACTATCATGCACTGATCACGTGGATGATCATGCACTGATCACGTGACTGATCATGCACTGATCACGTGGCTGATCATGCACTGATCACATAACTGATCATGCACTGATCACGTGACTGATCATGCACTGATCACGTGGCTATCATGCACTGATCACGTGGCTGATCATGCACTGATCACGTGCCTGATCATGCACTGATCACGTGGCTGATCATGCACTGATCACGTGACTGATCATGCACTGATCACGTGACTGATCATGCACTGATCACGTGGCTATCATGCACTGATCACGTGGCTGATCATGCACTGATCACGCAGCTACCATGCACTGATCACATGACTGATCATGCACTGATCACGTGACTGATCATGCACTGATCACGTGGCTATCATGCACTACTCACGTGGCTGATCATGCAATGATCATGTAGCTACCATGTACAGGTCACGTGACTGATCATACACCCATCAGGTGACTGATCATGCACTGATCACGTGGCTATCATGCACTGATCACTAGACTGATCATGCACTGTTCACGTCTATATCATGCACTGACACATGACTCACCATGCACTGATCACGTGGATGATCCACACTAATCTTGTGACAGATCATGCACTGATCACGTGGCTGATCATGCACTGATACCGTGACTGAGCATGGACTGATCACATGACTATCATGTAGTGATCACGTGACTTAATGGCGCTGATCATGTGACTGATCATGCGCTGATCATGTTTGCTATCATACACTGATCATGTGCCTCTGGAGGCAATAAACAAAGAGCTGAGTAGGCACGAATCAAACAGTCAGCAGGCAATAATCATGGAACTCAGGTGTGAATCATGCTGCTCAGCTGGCAATAATCAAGCAGCTGAGCAGGCAGGAATTATGCAGCACAGCTGGCAATTGTCAAGCAGATGACAGGCAGGAATCGTGCAGCTCAGCTGGCAATTGTCAAGCAGATGAGCAGACAGTAATCACGCAGCTCAGCAGGCCCAGATCACGTGACTGAGCATGCACTGTTCACGTGGCTGATCATACACTGATCACGTGCTGATCATGCACTGATCACGTGCTGATCATACACTGATCACGTAACTGATCATGCACTGATCACGTGGCTATCATGCACTGATCACGTGGCTGAACATGCACTGTTCACGTGGCTGATCACACACCTGTCACGTGACATATCATGCACTGATCACGTGGCACTCATGCACTGATCACGTGGCTGATCATACTCTGCTCACGAACTCATGCACACATCACGTGGCTATCATGCACTGCTCACGTGGCTCGTCATGGAATGATCACGTAGCTACCATATACTGGTCACGTGACTGATCATGCAAAGATCACGTAAATGATCATGCACTGTTCACGTGACTGATCATGTACTGATCACGTGACTGATCATGCACTGATCACGTGGCTATCATGCTCTGCTCACGTGGCTGATCATGCAACGATCACGTAGCAACCATGTACTGGTCACGTGACTGATCATGCACTGATCACGTAATTGATCCTGCACTGATCACGTGGCTCATCATGCACTGATCACGTGGCTGATCACACATGATCACGTGACTGATCATGCACTGATCACGTGGCTCTCATGCACTGATCACGTGGCTGTCATGCACTGATCACGTGATATCATGCACTGACGTGGCTGATCACACACGACGACTGATCATGCACTGATCACGTGGCTCATGCACTCGGATCCCGCTCATGCACTGATCACGTGGTTATCATGCACTGATCACGTGGCTGATCAGGCACTGATCACGTAGCTATCATGCACTGATCACGTGACTGATCATGCACTGATCACGTGGCTGATCATGCACTGATCACGTGGCTGATCATGCACTGATCACGTGGCTGATCATGCACTGATCACGTGACTGATCATGCACTGATCACGGGCTATCATGCACTGATCACGTGGCTGATCATGCACTGATCACGTGGCTGATCATGCACTGATCACGTGGCTATCATGCACTGCTCACGTGGCTGATCATGCCATGATCACGCAGCTACCATGTACTGGTCACATGACTGATCATGCACTGATCACGTGACTGATCATGCAGTGATCACGTGGCTATCATGAACTACTCACGTGGCTGATCATGCAATGATCATGTAGCTACCATGTACAGGTCACGTGAATGATCATACACCCATCAGGTGACTGATCATGCACTGATCACGTGGCTATCATGCACTGATCACGGACTGATCATGCACTGTTCACGCCTATATCATGCACTGATCACATGACTGCCCGTGCACTGATCACGTGGATGATCATACACTAATCTTGTGACAGATCATGCACTGATCACGTGGCTGATCATGCACTGATACCGTGACTGAGCATGGACTGATCACATGACTATCATGTAGTGATCACGTGACTTAATGGCGCTGATCATGTGACTGATCATGCGCTGATCATGTTTGCTATCATACACTGATCATGTGCCTCTGGAGGCAATAAACAAAGAGCTGAGTAGGCACGAATCAAACAGTCAGCAGGCAATAATCATGGAACTCAGGTGAGGAATCATGCTGCTCAGCTGGCAATAATCAAGCAGCTGAGCAGGCAGGAATTACGCAGCACAGCTGGCAATTGTCAAGCAGATGACAGGCAGGAATCGTGCAGCTCAGCTGGCAATTGTCAAGCAGATGAGCAGACAGTAATCACGCAGCTCAGCAGGCCCTGATCACGTGACTGAGCATGCACTGTTCACGTGGCTGATCATACACTGATCACGTGATGATCATGCACTGATCACTTGGATATCATGCACTGATCACGTGGCTGATCATACACTGTTCACGTGTCTGACCATGCACTGATCACGTGGCTGATCATACACTGCTCACGTAACTGATCATGCACTGATCACGTGGCTATCATGCACTGATCACGTGGCTGAACATGCACTGTTCACGTGGCTGATCACACACCTGTCACGTGACATATCATGCACTGATCACGTGGCACTCATGCACTGATCACGTGGCTGATCATACTCTGCTCACGTAACTCATGCACACATCACGTGGCTATCATGCACTGCTCACGTGGCTCGTCATGGAATGATCACGTAGCAACCATATACTGGTAACGTGACTGATCATGCAGATCACGTAAATGATCATGCACTGTTCACGTGACTGATCATGTACTGATCACGTGACTGATCATGCACTGACCACGTGGCTATCATGCTCTGCTCACGTGGCTGATCATGCAACGATCACGTAGCAACCATGTACTGGTCACGTGACTGATCATGCACTGATCACGTAATTGATCCTGCACTGATCACGTGGCTCATCATGCACTGATCACGTGGCTGATCACACATGTATCACGTGACTGATCATGCACTGATCCCGTGGCTCTCATGCACTGATCACGTGGCTGTCATGCACTGATCACGTGGATATCATGCACTGATCACGTGGCTGATCACACACGTATCACATGACTGATCATGCACTGATCACGTGGCTATCATGCACTGATCACGTGGCTATCATGCACTGATCACGTGGCTGATCAGGCAATGATCACGTAGCTACCATGTACTGGTCACGTGACTGATCATGCACTGATCACGTAATTGATCATGCACTGATCATGTGGCTGATCATGCACTGATCACGTGGCTGATCATGCACTGATCACATAACTGATCATGCACTGATCACGTGACTGATCATGCACTGATCACGTGGCTATCATGCACTGATCACTTGGCTGATCATGCACTGATCACGTGGCTGATCATGCACTGATCACGTGACTGATCATGCACTGATCACGTGTCTGATCATGCACTGATCACGTGGCTATCATGCACTGCTCACGTGGCTGATCATGCCATGATCACGCAGCTACCATGTACTGGTCACATGACTGATCATGCACTGATCACGTGACTGATCATGCACTGATCACGTGGCTATCATGCACTACTCACGTGGCTGATCATGCAATGATCATGTAGCTACCATGTACAGGTCACGTGAATGATCATACACCCATCAGGTGACTGATCATGCACTGATCACGTGGCTATCATGCACTGATCACGAGACTGATCATGCACTGTTCACGTCTATATCATGCACTGATCACATGACTGCCCATGCACTGATCACGTGGATGATCATACACTAATCATGTGACAGATCATGCACTGATCACGTGGCTGATCATGCACTGATACCGTGACTGAGCATGGACTGATCACATGACTATCATGTAGTGATCACGTGACTTAATGGCGCTGATCATGTGACTGATCATGCGCTGATCATGTTTGCTATCATACACTGATCATGTGCCTCTGGAGGCAATAAACAAAGAGCTGAGTAGGCACGAATCAAACAGTCAGCAGGCAATAATCATGGAACTCACGTGTGAGGAATCATGCTGCTCAGCTGGCAATAATCAAGCAGCTGAGCAGGCAGGAATTACGCAGCACAGCTGGCAATTGTCAAGCAGATGACAGGCAGGAATCGTGCAGCTCAGCTGGCAATTGTCAAGCAGATGAGCAGACAGTAATCACGCAGCTCAGCAGGCCCAGATCACGTGACTGAGCATGCACTGTTCACGTGGCTGATCATACACTGATCACGTGATGATCATGCACTGATCACGTGGCTGATCATACACTGCACGTGTCTGACCATGCACTGATCACGTGGCTGATCATACACTGCTCACGTAACTGATCATGCACTGATCACGTGGCTATCATGCACTGATCACGTGGCTGAACATGCACTGTTCACGTGGCTGATCACACACCTGTCACGTGACATATCATGCACTGATCACGTGGCACTCATGCACTGATCACGTGGCTGATCATACTCTGCTCACGTAACTCATGCACACATCACGTGGCTATCATGCACTGCTCACGTGGCTCGTCATGGAATGATCACGTAGCAACCATATACTGGTCACGTGACTGATCATGCAAAGATCACGTAAATGATCATGCACTGTTCACGTGACTGATCATGTACTGATCACGTGACTGATCATGCACTGATCACGTGGCTATCATGCACTGCTCACGTGGCTGATCATGCAACGATCACGTAGCAACCATGTACTGGTCACGTGACTGATCATGCACTGATCACGTAATTGATCATGCACTGATCACGTGGCTCATCATGCACTGATCACGTGGCTGATCACACATGTATCACGTGACTGATCATGCACTGATCACGTGGCTATCATGCACTGATCACGTGGCTGTCATGCACTGATCACGTGGATATCATGCACTGATCACGTGGCTATCATGCACTGATCACGTGGCTGATCATGCACTGATCACGTGGCTGATCATGCACTGATCACGTGCTGATCATGCACTGATCACGTGACTGATCATGCACTGATCACGTGACTGATCATGCACTGATCACGTGGCTATCATGCACTGATCACGTGGCTGATCATACTGATCACGTGGCTGATCATGCACTGATCACGTGGCTGATCATGCACTGATCACGTGACTGATCATGCACTGATCACGTGTCTGATCATGCACTGATCACGTGGCTATCATGCACTGCTCACGTGGCTGATCATGCCATGATCACGCAGCTACCATGTACTGGTCACATGACTGATCATGCACTGATCACGTGACTGATCATGCACTGATCACGTGGCTATCATGCACTACTCACGTGGCTGATCATGCAATGATCATGTAGCTACCATGTACAGGTCACGTGAATGATCATACACCCATCAGGTGACTGATCATGCACTGATCACGTGGCTATCATGCACTGATCACGTGACTGATCATGCACTGATCACGTCTATATCATGCACTGATCACATGACTGCCCATGCACTGATCACGTGGATGATCATACACTAATCTTGTGACAGATCATGCACTGATCACGTGGCTGATCATGCACTGATACCGTGACTGAGCATGGACTGATCACATGACTATCATGTAGTGATCACGTGACTTAATGGCGCTGATCATGTGACTGATCATGCGCTGATCATGTTTGCTATCATACACTGATCATGTGCCTCTGGAGGCAATAAACAAAGAGCTGAGTAGGCACGAATCAAACAGTCAGCAGGCAATAATCATGGAACTCAGGTGTGAGGAATCATGCTGCTCAGCTGGCAATAATCAAGCAGCTGAGCAGGCAGGAATTACGCAGCACAGCTGGCAATTGTCAAGCAGATGACAGGCAGGAATCGTGCAGCTCAGCTGGCAATTGTCAAGCAGATGAGCAGACAGTAATCACGCAGCTCAGCAGGCCCAGATCACGTGACTGAGCATGCACTGTTCACGTGGCTGATCATACACTGATCACGTGATGATCATGCACTGATCACTTGGATATCATGCACTGATCACGTGGCTGATCATACACTGTTCACGTGTCTGACCATGCACTGATCACGTGGCTGATCATACACTGCTCACGTAACTGATCATGCACTGATCACGTGGCTATCATGCACTGATCACGTGGCTGAACATGCACTGTTCACGTGGCTGATCACACACCTGTCACGTGACATATCATGCACTGATCACGTGGCACTCATGCACTGATCACGTGGCTGATCATACTCTGCTCACGTAACTCATGCACACATCACGTGGCTATCATGCACTGCTCACGTGGCTCGTCATGGAATGATCACGTAGCAACCATATACTGGTCACGTGACTGATCATGCAAAGATCACGTAAATGATCATGCACTGTTCACGTGACTGATCATGTACTGATCACGTGACTGATCATGCACTGATCACGTGGCTATCATGCTCTGCTCACGTGGCTGATCATGCAACGATCACGTAGCAACCATGTACTGGTCACGTGACTGATCATGCACTGATCACGTAATTGATCCTGCACTGATCACGTGGCTCATCATGCACTGATCACGTGGCTGATCACACATGTATCACGTGACTGATCATGCACTGATCCCGTGGCTCATGCACTGATCACGTGGCTGTCATGCACTGATCACGTGGATATCATGCACTGATCACGTGGCTGATCACACACGTATCACATGACTGATCATGCACTGATCACGTGGCTATCATGCACTGATCACGTGGCTATCATGCACTGATCACGTGGCTGATCATGCAATGATCACGTAGCTACCATGCACTGGTCACGTGACTGATCATGCACTGATCACGTAATTGATCATGCACTGATCACGTGGCTGATCATGCACTGATCACGTGGCTGATCATACACTGATCACGTAACTGATCATGCACTGATCACGTGACTGATCATGCACTGATCACGTGGCTATCATGCACTGATCACTTGGCTGGACATACACTGATCACGTGCTGGTCATGCACTGATCACGTGGCTGATCATGCACTGATCACGTGACTGATCATGCACTGATCACGTGGCTGATCATGCACTGATCACGTGGCTATCATGCACTGCTCACGTGGCTGATCATGCCATGATCACGCAGCTACCATGTACTGGTCACATGACTGATCATGCACTGATCACGTGACTGATCATGCACTGATCACGTGGCTATCATGCACTACTCACGTGGCTGATCATGCAATGATCATGTAGCTACCATGTACAGGTCACGTGAATGATCATACACCCATCAGGTGACTGATCATGCACTGATCACGTGGCTATCATGCACTGATCACGAGACTGATCATGCACTGATCACGTCTATATCATGCACTGATCACATGACTGCCCATGCACTGATCACGTGGATGATCATACACTAATCTTGTGACAGATCATGCACTGATCACGTGGCTGATCATGCACTGATACCGTGACTGAGCATGGACTGATCACATGACTATCATGTAGTGATCACGTGACTTAATGGCGCTGATCATGTGACTGATCATGCGCTGATCATGTTTGCTATCATACACTGATCATGTGCCTCTGGAGGCAATAAACAAAGAGCTGAGTAGGCACGAATCAAACAGTCAGCAGGCAATAATCATGGAACTCAGGTGTGAGGAATCATGCTGCTCAGCTGGCAATAATCAAGCAGCTGAGCAGGCAGGAATTACGCAGCACAGCTGGCAATTGTCAAGCAGATGACAGGCAGGAATCGTGCAGCTCAGCTGGCAATTGTCAAGCAGATGAGCAGACAGTAATCACGCAGCTCAGCAGGCCCAGATCACGTGACTGAGCATGCACTGATCACGTGGCTGATCATACACTGATCACGTGTCTGATCATGCACTGATCACGTGGCTGATCATACACTGATCACGTAACTGATCATGCACTGATCACGTGGCTATCATGCACTGATCACGTGGCTGAACATGCACTGTTCACGTGGCTGATCACACACCTGTCACGTGACATATCATGCACTGATCACGTGGCACTCATGCACTGATCACGTGGCTGATCATACTCTGCTCACGTAACTCATGCACACATCACGTGGCTATCATGCACTGCTCACGTGGCTCGTCATGGAATGATCACGTAGCAACCATATACTGGTCACGTGACTGATCATGCAAAGATCACGTAAATGATCATGCACTGATCACGTGACTGATCATGTACTGATCACGTGACTGATCATGCACTGATCACGTGGCTATCATGCACTGCTCACGTGGCTGATCATGCAACGATCACGTAGCAACCATGTACTGGTCACGTGACTGATCATGCACTGATCACGTAATTGATCATGCACTGATCACGTGGCTCATCATGCACTGATCACGTGGCTGATCACACATGTATCACGTGACTGATCATGCACTGATCACGTGGCTCTCATGCACTGATCACGTGGCTGTCATGCACTGATCACGTGGATATCATGCACTGATCACGTGGCTGATCACACACGATCACGTGACTGATCATGCACTGATCACGTGGCTATCATGCACTGATCACGTGGCTCTCATGCACTGATCACGTGGCTATCATGCACTGATCACGTGGCTGATCATGCACTGATCACGTAGCTATCATGCACTGATCACGTGACTGATCATGCACTGATCACGTAATTGATCATGCACTGATCATGTGGCTGATCATGCACTGATCACGTGGCTGATCATGCACTGATCACGTGACTGATCATGCACTGATCACGTGGCTGATCATGCACTGATCACGTGGCTGATCATGCACTGATCACGTGACTGATCATGCACTGATCACGTGGCTATCATGCACTGCTCACGTGGCTGATCATGCCATGATCACGCAGCTACCATGTACTGGTCACATGACTGATCATGCACTGATCACGTGACTGATCATGCAGTGATCACGTGGCTATCATGAACTACTCACGTGGCTGATCATGCAATGATCATGTAGCTACCATGTACAGGTCACGTGAATGATCATACACCCATCAGGTGACTGATCATGCACTGATCACGTGGCTATCATGCACTGATCACGAGACTGATCATGCACTGTTCACGTCTATATCATGCACTGATCACATGACTGCCCGTGCACTGATCACGTGGATGATCATACACTAATCTTGTGACAGATCATGCACTGATCACGTGGCTGATCATGCACTGATACCGTGACTGAGCATGGACTGATCACATGACTATCATGTAGTGATCACGTGACTTAATGGCGCTGATCATGTGACTGATCATGCGCTGATCATGTTTGCTATCATACACTGATCATGTGCCTCTGGAGGCAATAAACAAAGAGCTGAGTAGGCACGAATCAAACAGTCAGCAGGCAATAATCATGGAACTCAGGTGTGAGGAATCATGCTGCTCAGCTGGCAATAATCAAGCAGCTGAGCAGGCAGGAATTACGCAGCACAGCTGGCAATTGTCAAGCAGATGACAGGCAGGAATCGTGCAGCTCAGCTGGCAATTGTCAAGCAGATGAGCAGACAGTAATCACGCAGCTCAGCAGGCCCAGATCACGTGACTGAGCATGCACTGTTCACGTGGCTGATCATACACTGATCACGTGATGATCATGCACTGATCACTTGGATATCATGCACTGATCACGTGGCTGATCATACACTGTTCACGTGTCTGACCATGCACTGATCACGTGGCTGATCATACACTGCTCACGTAACTGATCATGCACTGATCACGTGGCTATCATGCACTGATCACGTGGCTGAACATGCACTGTTCACGTGGCTGATCACACACCTGTCACGTGACATATCATGCACTGATCACGTGGCACTCATGCACTGATCACGTGGCTGATCATACACTGCTCACGTAACTCATGCACACATCACGTGGCTATCATGCACTGCACGTGGCTCGTCATGGAATGATCACGTAGCAACCATATACTGGTCACGTGACTGATCATGCAAAGATCACGTAAATGATCATGCACTGTTCACGTGACTGATCATGTACTGATCACGTGACTGATCATGCACTGATCACGTGGCTATCATGCTGCTCACGTGGCTGATCATGCAACGATCACGTAGCAACCATGTACTGGTCACGTGACTGATCATGCACTGATCACGTAATTGATCATGCACTGATCACGTGGCTCATCATGCACTGATCACGTGGCTGATCACACATGTATCACGTGACTGATCATGCACTGATCACGTGGCTATCATGCACTGATCACGTGGCTGTCATGCACTGATCACGTGGATATCATGCACTGATCACGTGGCTGATCACACACGTATCACATGACTGATCATGCACTGATCACGTGGCTATCATGCACTGATCACGTGGCTATCATGCACTGATCACGTGGCTGATCATGCAATGATCACGTAGCTACCATGTACTGGTCACGTGACTGATCATGCACTGATCACGTGATTGATCATGCACTGATCACGTGGCTGATCATGCACTGATCACGTGGCTGATCATGCACTGATCACGTAACTGATCATGCACTGATCACGTGACTGATCATGCACTGATCACGTGGCTATCATGCACTGATCACTTGGCTGGACATGCACTGATCACGTGCTGATCATGCACTGATCACGTGACTGATCATGCACTGATCACGTGTCTGATCATGCACTGATCACGTGGCTATCATGCACTGCTCACGTGGCTGATCATGCCATGATCACGCAGCTACCATGTACTGGTCACATGACTGATCATGCACTGATCACGTGACTGATCATGCACTGATCACGTGGCTATCATGCACTACTCACGTGGCTGATCATGCAATGATCATGTAGCTACCATGTACAGGTCACGTGAATGATCATACACCCATCAGGTGACTGATCATGCACTGATCACGTGGCTATCATGCACTGATCACGAGACTGATCATGCACTGTTCACGTCTATATCATGCACTGATCACATGACTGCCCATGCACTGATCACGTGGATGATCATACACTAATCTTGTGACAGATCATGCACTGATCACGTGGCTGATCATGCACTGATACCGTGACTGAGCATGGACTGATCACATGACTATCATGTAGTGATCACGTGACTTAATGGCGCTGATCATGTGACTGATCATGCGCTGATCATGTTTGCTATCATACACTGATCATGTGCCTCTGGAGGCAATAAACAAAGAGCTGAGTAGGCACGAATCAAACAGTCAGCAGGCAATAATCATGGAACTCATGTGAGGAATCATGCTGCTCAGCTGGCAATAATCAAGCAGCTGAGCAGGCAGGAATTACGCAGCACAGCTGGCAATTGTCAAGCAGATGACAGGCAGGAATCGTGCAGCTCAGCTGGCAATTGTCAAGCAGATGAGCAGACAGTAATCACGCAGCTCAGCAGGCCCTGATCACGTGACTGAGCATGCACTGTTCACGTGGCTGATCATACACTGATCACGTGATGATCATGCACTGATCACGTGGCTGATCATACACTGTTCACGTGTCTGACCATGCACTGATCACGTGGCTGATCATACACTGCTCACGTAACTGATCATGCACTGATCACGTGGCTATCATGCACTGATCACGTGGCTGAACATGCACTGTTCACGTGGCTGATCACACACCTGTCACGTGACATATCATGCACTGATCACGTGGCACTCATGCACTGATCACGTGGCTGATCATACTCTGCTCACGTAACTCATGCACACATCACGTGGCTATCATGCACTGCTCACGTGGCTCGTCATGGAATGATCACGTAGCAACCATATACTGGTCACGTGACTGATCATGCAAAGATCACGTAAATGATCATGCACTGTTCACGTGACTGATCATGCACTGATCACGTGACTGATCATGCACTGATCACGTGGCTATCATGCACTGCTCACGTGGCTGATCATGCAACGATCACGTAGCAACCATGTACTGGTCACGTGACTGATCATGCACTGATCACGTAATTGATCATGCACTGATCACGTGGCTCATCATGCACTGATCACGTGGCTGATCACACATGTATCACGTGACTGATCATGCACTGATCACGTGGCTCATGCACTGATCACGTGGCTGTCATGCACTGATCACGTGGATATCATGCACTGATCACGTGGCTGATCACACACGTATCACATGACTGATCATGCACTGATCACGTGGCTATCATGCACTGATCACGTGGCTATCATGCACTGATCACGTGGCTGATCATGCAATGATCACGTAGCTACCATGTACTGGTCACGTGACTGATCATGCACTGATCACGTAATTGATCATGCACTGATCATGTGGCTGATCATGCACTGATCACGTGGCTGATCATGCACTGATCACGTGACTGATCATGCACTGATCACGTGACTGATCATGCACTGATCACGTGGCTATCATGCACTGATCACGTGGCTGACATACACTGATCACGTGCCTGATCATGCACTGATCACGTGGCTGATCATGCACTGATCACGTGACTGATCATGCACTGATCACGTGTCTGATCATGCACTGATCACGTGGCTATCATGCACTGCTCACGTGGCTGATCATGCCATGATCACGCAGCTACCATGTACTGGTCACATGACTGATCATGCACTGATCACGTGACTGATCATGCAGTGATCACGTGGCTATCATGCACTACTCACGTGGCTGATCATGCAATGATCATGTAGCTACCATGTACAGGTCACGTGAATGATCATACACCCATCAGGTGACTGATCATGCACTGATCACGTGGCTATCATGCACTGATCACGAGACTGATCATGCACTGATCACGTCTATATCATGCACTGATCACATGACTGCCCATGCACTGATCACGTGGATGATCATACACTAATCTTGTGACAGATCATGCACTGATCACGTGGCTGATCATGCACTGATACCGTGACTGAGCATGGACTGATCACATGACTATCATGTAGTGATCACGTGACTTAATGGCGCTGATCATGTGACTGATCATGCGCTGATCATGTTTGCTATCATACACTGATCATGTGCCTCTGGAGGCAATAAACAAAGAGCTGAGTAGGCACGAATCAAACAGTCAGCAGGCAATAATCATGGAACTCAGGTGTGAGGAATCATGCTGCTCAGCTGGCAATAATCAAGCAGCTGAGCAGGCAGGAATTACGCAGCACAGCTGGCAATTGTCAAGCAGATGACAGGCAGGAATCGTGCAGCTCAGCTGGCAATTGTCAAGCAGATGAGCAGACAGTAATCACGCAGCTCAGCAGGCCCAGATCACGTGACTGAGCATGCACTGTTCACGTGGCTGATCATACACTGATCACGTGATGATCATGCACTGATCACTTGGATATCATGCACTGATCACGTGGCTGATCATACACTGTTCACGTGTCTGACCATGCACTGATCACGTGGCTGATCATACACTGCTCACGTAACTGATCATGCACTGATCACGTGGCTATCATGCACTGATCACGTGGCTGAACATGCACTGTTCACGTGGCTGATCACACACCTGTCACGTGACATATCATGCACTGATCACGTGGCACTCATGCACTGATCACGTGGCTGATCATACTCTGCTCACGTAACTCATGCACACATCACGTGGCTATCATGCACTGCTCACGTGGCTCGTCATGGAATGATCACGTAGCAACCATATACTGGTCACGTGACTGATCATGCAAAGATCACGTAAATGATCATGCACTGTTCACGTGACTGATCATGTACTGATCACGTGACTGATCATGCACTGATCACGTGGCTATCATGCTCTGCTCACGTGGCTGATCATGCAACGATCACGTAGCAACCATGTACTGGTCACGTGACTGATCATGCACTGATCACGTAATTGATCCTGCACTGATCACGTGGCTCATCATGCACTGATCACGTGGCTGATCACACATGTATCACGTGACTGATCATGCACTGATCACGTGGCTATCATGCACTGATCACGTGGCTGTCATGCACTGATCACGTGGATATCATGCACTGATCACGTGGCTGATCACACACGTATCACATGACTGATCATGCACTGATCACGTGGCTATCATGCACTGATCACGTGGCTATCATGCACTGATCACGTGGCTGATCATGCAATGATCACGTAGCTACCATGTACTGGTCACGTGACTGATCATGCACTGATCACGTAATTGATCATGCACTGATCACGTGGCTGATCATGCACTGATCACGTGGCTGATCATGCACTGATCACGTAACTGATCATGCACTGATCACGTGACTGATCATGCACTGATCACGTGGCTATCATGCACTGATCACGTGGCTGATCATGCACTGATCACGTGACTGATCATGCACTGATCACGTGGCTGATCATGCACTGATCACGTGACTGATCATGCACTGATCACGTGACTGATCATGCACTGATCACGTGGCTATCATGCACTGCTCACGTGGCTGATCATGCCATGATCACGCAGCTACCATGTACTGGTCACATGACTGATCATGCACTGATCACGTGACTGATCATGCACTGATCACGTGGCTATCATGCACTACTCACGTGGCTGATCATGCAATGATCATGTAGCTACCATGTACAGGTCACGTGAATGATCATACACCCATCAGGTGACTGATCATGCACTGATCACGTGGCTATCATGCACTGATCACGAGACTGATCATGCACTGATCACGTCTATATCATGCACTGATCACATGACTGCCCATGCACTGATCACGTGGATGATCATACACTAATCATGTGACAGATCATGCACTGATCACGTGGCTGATCATGCACTGATACCGTGACTGAGCATGGACTGATCACATGACTATCATGTAGTGATCACGTGACTTAATGGCGCTGATCATGTGACTGATCATGCGCTGATCATGTTTGCTATCATACACTGATCATGTGCCTCTGGAGGCAATAAACAAAGAGCTGAGTAGGCACGAATCAAACAGTCAGCAGGCAATAATCATGGAACTCAGGTGAGGAATCATGCTGCTCAGCTGGCAATAATCAAGCAGCTGAGCAGGCAGGAATTACGCAGCACAGCTGGCAATTGTCAAGCAGATGACAGGCAGGAATCGTGCAGCTCAGCTGGCAATTGTCAAGCAGATGAGCAGACAGTAATCACGCAGCTCAGCAGGCCCAGATCACGTGACTGAGCATGCACTGTTCACGTGGCTGATCATACACTGATCACGTGATGATCATGCACTGATCACTTGGATATCATGCACTGATCACGTGGCTGATCATACACTGTTCACGTGTCTGACCATGCACTGATCACGTGGCTGATCATGCACTGCTCACGTAACTGATCATGCACTGATCACGTGGCTATCATGCACTGATCACGTGGCTGATCACACACTATCACGTGACTGATCATGCACTGATCACGTGGCTGATCATGCACTGATCACGTGGCTATCATGCACTGATCACGTGGCTATCATGCACTGATCACGTGGCTGATCATGCAATGATCACGTAGCTATCATGTACTGGTCACGTGACTGATCATGCACTGATCACGTAATTGATCATGCACTGATCACGTGGCTGATCATGCACTGATCACGTGGCTGATCATGCACTGATCACGTGACTGATCATGCACTGATCACGTGACTGATCATGCACTGATCACGTGGCTATCATGCACTGATCACGTGGCTGATCATGCACTGATCACGTGACTGATCATGCACTGATCACGTGGCTATCATGCACTGCTCACGTGGCTGATCATGCATGATCACGCAGCTACCATGTACTGGTCACATGACTGATCATGCACTGATCACGTGACTGATCATGCACTGATCACGTGGCTATCATGCACTACTCACGTGGCTGATCATGCAATGATCATGTAGCTACCATGTACAGGTCACGTGAATGATCATACACCCATCAGGTGACTGATCATGCACTGATCACGTGGCTATCATGCACTGATCACGAGACTGATCATGCACTGATCACGTCTATATCATGCACTGATCACATGACTGCCCATGCACTGATCACGTGGATGATCATACACTAATCATGTGACAGATCATGCACTGATCACGTGGCTGATCATGCACTGATACCGTGACTGAGCATGGACTGATCACATGACTATCATGTAGTGATCACGTGACTTAATGGCGCTGATCATGTGACTGATCATGCACTGATCATGTTTGCTATCATACACTGATCATGTGCCTCTGGAGGCAATAAACAAAGAGCTGAGTAGGCACGAATCAAACAGTCAGCAGGCAATAATCATGGAACTCAGGTGTGAGGAATCATGCTGCTCAGCTGGCAATAATCAAGCAGCTGAGCAGGCAGGAATTACGCAGCACAGCTGGCAATTGTCAAGCAGATGACAGGCAGGAATCGTGCAGCTCAGCTGGCAATTGTCAAGCAGATGAGCAGACAGTAATCACGCAGCTCAGCAGGCCCAGATCACGTGACTGAGCATGCACTGTTCACGTGGCTGATCATACACTGATCACGTGATGATCATGCACTGATCACTTGGATATCATGCACTGATCACGTGGCTGATCATACACTGTTCACGTGTCTGACCATGCACTGATCACGTGGCTGATCATACACTGCTCACGTAACTGATCATGCACTGATCACGTGGCTATCATGCACTGATCACGTGGCTGAACATGCACTGTTCACGTGGCTGATCACACACCTGTCACGTGACATATCATGCACTGATCACGTGGCACTCATGCACTGATCACGTGGCTGATCATACTCTGCTCACGTAACTCATGCACACATCACGTGGCTATCATGCACTGCTCACGTGGCTCGTCATGGAATGATCACGTAGCAACCATATACTGGTCACGTGACTGATCATGCAAAGATCACGTAAATGATCATGCACTGTTCACGTGACTGATCATGTACTGATCACGTGACTGATCATGCACTGATCACGTGGCTATCATGCTCTGCTCACGTGGCTGATCATGCAACGATCACGTAGCAACCATGTACTGGTCACGTGACTGATCATGCACTGATCACGTAATTGATCCTGCACTGATCACGTGGCTCATCATGCACTGATCACGTGGCTGATCACACATGTATCACGTGACTGATCATGCACTGATCACGTGGCTCTCATGCACTGATCACGTGGCTGTCATGCACTGATCACGTGGATATCATGCACTGATCACGTGGCTGATCACACACGTATCACATGACTGATCATGCACTGATCACGTGGCTATCATGCACTGATCACGTGGCTATCATGCACTGATCACGTGGCTGATCAGGCAATGATCACGTAGCTACCATGTACTGGTCACGTGACTGATCATGCACTGATCACGTAACTGATCATGCACTGATCACGTGGCTGATCATGCACTGATCACGTGGCTGATCATACACTGATCACATGACTGATCATGCACTGATCACGTGACTGATCATGCACTGATCACGTGGCTATCATGCACTGATCACGTGGCTGATCATGCACTGATCACGTGACTGATCATGCACTGATCACGTGACTGATCATGCACTGATCACGTGGCTATCATGCACTGATCACGTGGCTGATCATGCCATGATCACGCAGCTACCATGTACTGGTCACATGACTGATCATGCACTGATCACGTGACTGATCATGCAGTGATCACGTGGCTATCATGCACTACTCACGTGGCTGATCATGCAATGATCATGTAGCTACCATGTACAGGTCACGTGAATGATCATACACCCATCAGGTGACTGATCATGCACTGATCACGTGGCTATCATGCACTGATCACGAGACTGATCATGCACTGATCACGTCTATATCATGCACTGATCACATGACTGCCCATGCACTGATCACGTGGATGATCATACACTAATCTTGTGACAGATCATGCACTGATCACGTGGCTGATCATGCACTGATACCGTGACTGAGCATGGACTGATCACATGACTATCATGTAGTGATCACGTGACTTAATGGCGCTGATCATGTGACTGATCATGCGCTGATCATGTTTGCTATCATACACTGATCATGTGCCTCTGGAGGCAATAAACAAAGAGCTGAGTAGGCACGAATCAAACAGTCAGCAGGCAATAATCATGGAACTCAGGTGTGAGGAATCATGCTGCTCAGCTGGCAATAATCAAGCAGCTGAGCAGGCAGGAATTACGCAGCACAGCTGGCAATTGTCAAGCAGATGACAGGCAGGAATCGTGCAGCTCAGCTGGCAATTGTCAAGCAGATGAGCAGACAGTAATCACGCAGCTCAGCAGGCCCAGATCACGTGACTGAGCATGCACTGTTCACGTGGCTGATCATACACTGATCACGTGATGATCATGCACTGATCACTTGGATATCATGCACTGATCACGTGGCTGATCATACACTGTTCACGTGTCTGACCATGCACTGATCACGTGGCTGATCATACACTGCTCACGTAACTGATCATGCACTGATCACGTGGCTATCATGCACTGATCACGTGGCTGAACATGCACTGTTCACGTGGCTGATCACACACCTGTCACGTGACATATCATGCACTGATCACGTGGCACTCATGCACTGATCACGTGGCTGATCATACTCTGCTCACGTAACTCATGCACACATCACGTGGCTATCATGCACTGCTCACGTGGCTCGTCATGGAATGATCACGTAGCAACCATATACTGGTCACGTGACTGATCATGCACAGATCACGAATGATCATGCACTGTTCACGTGACTGATCATGTACTGATCACGTGACTGATCATGCACTGATCACGTGGCTATCATGCTCTGCTCACGTGGCTGATCATGCAACGATCACGTAGCAACCATGTACTGGTCACGTGACTGATCATGCACTGATCACGTAATTGATCCTGCACTGATCACGTGGCTCATCATGCACTGATCACGTGGCTGATCACACATGTATCACGTGACTGATCATGCACTGATCACGTGGCTATCATGCACTGATCACGTGGCTGTCATGCACTGATCACGTGGATATCATGCACTGATCACGTGGCTGATCACACACGTATCACATGACTGATCATGCACTGATCACGTGGCTATCATGCACTGATCACGTGGCTATCATGCACTGATCACGTGGCTATCATGCACTGATCACGTGGCTGATCATGCACTGATCACGAGCTATCATGCACTGATCACGTGACTGATCATGCACTGATCACGTAACTGATCATGCACTGATCACGTGGCTGATCATGCACTGATCACGTGGCTGATCATGCACTGATCACGTGACTGATCATGCACTGATCACGTGACTGATCATGCACTGATCACGTGGCTATCATGCACTGATCACGTGGCTGATCATGCACTGATCACGTGACTGATCATGCACTGATCACGTGGCTATCATGCACTGATCACGTGGCTGATCATGCCATGATCACGCAGCTACCATGTACTGGTCACATGACTGATCATGCACTGATCACGTGACTGATCATGCACTGATCACGTGGCTATCATGCACTACTCACGTGGCTGATCATGCAATGATCATGTAGCTACCATGTACAGGTCACGTGAATGATCATACACCCATCAGGTGACTGATCATGCACTGATCACGTGGCTATCATGCACTGATCACGAGACTGATCATGCACTGATCACGTCTATATCATGCACTGATCACATGACTGCCCATGCACTGATCACGTGGATGATCATACACTAATCATGTGACAGATCATGCACTGATCACGTGGCTGATCATGCACTGATACCGTGACTGAGCATGGACTGATCACATGACTATCATGTAGTGATCACGTGACTTAATGGCGCTGATCATGTGACTGATCATGCGCTGATCATGTTTGCTATCATACACTGATCATGTGCCTCTGGAGGCAATAAACAAAGAGCTGAGTAGGCACGAATCAAACAGTCAGCAGGCAATAATCATGGAACACAGGTGTGAGGAATCATGCTGCTCAGCTGGCAATAATCAAGCAGCTGAGCAGGCAGGAATTACGCAGCACAGCTGGCAATTGTCAAGCAGATGACAGGCAGGAATCGTGCAGCTCAGCTGGCAATTGTCAAGCAGATGAGCAGACAGTAATCACGCAGCTCAGCAGGCCCAGATCACGTGACTGAGCATGCACTGTTCACGTGGCTGATCATACACTGATCACGTGACATGATCATGCACTGATCACGTGGCATCATGCACTGATCACGTGGCTGATCATACACTGATCACGTAACTCATGCACTGATCACGTGGCTGATCATGCACTGATCACGTCATGCACTGATCACGTAGCAACCATGCACTGGTCACGTGACTGATCATGCACTGATCACGTGGCTGATCATGCACTGATCACGTGACTGATCATGCACTGATCACGTGACTGATCATGCACTGATCACGTGGCTATCATGCACTGCTCACGTGGCTGATCATGCACGATCACGTAGCAACCATGTACTGGTCACGTGACTGATCATGCACTGATCACGTAATTGATCATGCACTGATCACGTGGCTCATCATGCACTGATCACGTGGCTGATCACACATGATCACGTGACTGATCATGCACTGATCACGTGGCTATCATGCACTGATCACGTGGCTGTCATGCACTGATCACGTGGATATCATGCACTGATCACGTGGCTGATCACACACGATCACATGACTGATCATGCACTGATCACGTGGCTATCATGCACTGATCACGTGGCTATCATGCACTGATCACGTGGCTGATCATGCAATGATCACGTAGCTACCATGTACTGGTCACGTGACTGATCATGCACTGATCACGAATTGATCATGCACTGATCACGTGGCTGATCATGCACTGATCACGTGGCTGATCATACACTGATCACGTAACTGATCATGCACTGATCACGTGACTGATCATGCACTGATCACGTGGCTATCATGCACTGATCACGTGGCTGGACATACACTGATCACGTGCCTGATCATGCACTGATCACGTGGCTGATCATGCACTGATCACGTGACTGATCATGCACTGATCTCGTGTCTGATCATGCACTGATCACGTGGCTATCATGCACTGCTCACGTGGCTGATCATGCCATGATCACGCAGCTACCATGTACTGGTCACATGACTGATCATGCACTGATCACGTGACTGATCATGCAGTGATCACGTGGCTATCATGCACTACTCACGTGGCTGATCATGCAATGATCATGTAGCTACCATGTACAGGTCACGTGAATGATCATACACCCATCAGGTGACTGATCATGCACTGATCACGTGGCTATCATGCACTGATCACGAGACTGATCATGCACTGATCACGTCTATATCATGCACTGATCACATGACTGCCCATGCACTGATCACGTGGATGATCATACACTAATCTTGTGACAGATCATGCACTGATCACGTGGCTGATCATGCACTGATACCGTGACTGAGCATGGACTGATCACATGACTATCATGTAGTGATCACGTGACTTAATGGCGCTGATCATGTGACTGATCATGCGCTGATCATGTTTGCTATCATACACTGATCATGTGCCTCTGGAGGCAATAAACAAAGAGCTGAGTAGGCACGAATCAAACAGTCAGCAGGCAATAATCATGGAACTCAGGTGAGGAATCATGCTGCTCAGCTGGCAATAATCAAGCAGCTGAGCAGGCAGGAATTACGCAGCACAGCTGGCAATTGTCAAGCAGATGACAGGCAGGAATCGTGCAGCTCAGCTGGCAATTGTCAAGCAGATGAGCAGACAGTAATCACGCAGCTCAGCAGGCCCAGATCACGTGACTGAGCATGCACTGTTCACGTGGCTGATCATACACTGATCACGTGATGATCATGCACTGATCACTTGGATATCATGCACTGATCACGTGGCTGATCATACACTGTTCACGTGTCTGACCATGCACTGATCACGTGGCTGATCATACACTGCTCACGTAACTGATCATGCACTGATCACGTGGCTATCATGCACTGATCACGTGGCTGAACATGCACTGTTCACGTGGCTGATCACACACCTGTCACGTGACATATCATGCACTGATCACGTGGCACTCATGCACTGATCACGTGGCTGATCATACTCTGCTCACGTAACTCATGCACACATCACGTGGCTATCATGCACTGCTCACGTGGCTCGTCATGGAATGATCACGTAGCAACCATATACTGGTCACGTGACTGATCATGCACAGATCACGTAAATGATCATGCACTGTTCACGTGACTGATCATGTACTGATCACGTGACTGATCATGCACTGATCACGTGGCTATCATGCTCTGCTCACGTGGCTGATCATGCAACGATCACGTAGCAACCATGTACTGGTCACGTGACTGATCATGCACTGATCACGTAATTGATCCTGCACTGATCACGTGGCTCATCATGCACTGATCACGTGGCTGATCACACATGTATCACGTGACTGATCATGCACTGATCACGTGGCTCATGCACTGATCACGTGGCTGTCATGCACTGATCACGTGGATATCATGCACTGATCACGTGGCTGATCACACACGTATCACATGACTGATCATGCACTGATCACGTGGCTATCATGCACTGATCACGTGGCTATCATGCACTGATCACGTGGCTATCATGCACTGATCACGTGGCTGATCATGCACTGATCACGTAGCTATCATGCACTGATCACGTGACTGATCATGCACTGATCACGTAATTGATCATGCACTGATCACGTGGCTGATCATGCACTGATCACGTGGCTGATCATGCACTGATCACGTGACTGATCATGCACTGATCACGTGACTGATCATGCACTGATCACGTGGCTATCATGCACTGATCACGTGGCTGATCATGCACTGATCACGTGGCTGATCATGCACTGATCACGTGGCTATCATGCACTGCTCACGTGGCTGATCATGCCATGATCACGCAGCTACCATGTACTGGTCACATGACTGATCATGCACTGATCACGTGACTGATCATGCAGTGATCACGTGGCTATCATGCACTACTCACGTGGCTGATCATGCAATGATCATGTAGCTACCATGTACAGGTCACGTGAATGATCATACACCCATCAGGTGACTGATCATGCACTGATCACGTGGCTATCATGCACTGATCACGAGACTGATCATGCACTGATCACGTCTATATCATGCACTGATCACATGACTGCCCATGCACTGATCACGTGGATGATCATACACTAATCATGTGACAGATCATGCACTGATCACGTGGCTGATCATGCACTGATACCGTGACTGAGCATGGACTGATCACATGACTATCATGTAGTGATCACGTGACTTAATGGCGCTGATCATGTGACTGATCATGCGCTGATCATGTTTGCTATCATACACTGATCATGTGCCTCTGGAGGCAATAAACAAAGAGCTGAGTAGGCACGAATCAAACAGTCAGCAGGCAATAATCATGGAACTCAGGTGTGAGGAATCATGCTGCTCAGCTGGCAATAATCAAGCAGCTGAGCAGGCAGGAATTACGCAGCACAGCTGGCAATTGTCAAGCAGATGACAGGCAGGAATCGTGCAGCTCAGCTGGCAATTGTCAAGCAGATGAGCAGACAGTAATCACGCAGCTCAGCAGGCCCAGATCACGTGACTGAGCATGCACTGTTCACGTGGCTGATCATACACTGATCACGTGATGATCATGCACTGATCACTTGGATATCATGCACTGATCACGTGGCTGATCATACACTGTTCACGTGTCTGACCATGCACTGATCACGTGGCTGATCATACACTGCTCACGTAACTGATCATGCACTGATCACGTGGCTATCATGCACTGATCACGTGGCTGAACATGCACTGTTCACGTGGCTGATCACACACCTGTCACGTGACATATCATGCACTGATCACGTGGCACTCATGCACTGATCACGTGGCTGATCATACTCTGCTCACGTAACTCATGCACACATCACGTGGCTATCATGCACTGCTCACGTGGCTCGTCATGGAATGATCACGTAGCACCATATACTGGTCACGTGACTGATCATGCAAAGATCACGTAAATGATCATGCACTGTTCACGTGACTGATCATGTACTGATCACGTGACTGATCATGCACTGATCACGTGGCTATCATGCACTGCTCACGTGGCTGATCATGCAACGATCACGTAGCAACCATGTACTGGTCACGTGACTGATCATGCACTGATCACGTAATTGATCCTGCACTGATCACGTGGCTCATCATGCACTGATCACGTGGCTGATCACACATGTATCACGTGACTGATCATGCACTGATCACGTGGCTCTCATGCACTGATCACGTGGCTGTCATGCACTGATCACGTGGATATCATGCACTGATCACGTGGCTGATCACACACGTATCACATGACTGATCATGCACTGATCACGTGGCTATCATGCACTGATCACGTGGCTATCATGCACTGATCACGTGGCTATCATGCACTGATCACGTGGCTGATCATGCACTGATCACGTAGCTATCATGCACTGATCACGTGACTGATCATGCACTGATCACGTAACTGATCATGCACTGATCACGTGGCTGATCATGCACTGATCACGTGGCTGATCATGCACTGATCACGTGACTGATCATGCACTGATCACGTGACTGATCATGCACTGATCACGTGGCTGATCATGCACTGATCACGTGACTGATCATGCACTGATCACGTGACTGATCATGCACTGATCACGTGGCTATCATGCACTGATCACGTGGCTGATCATGCCATGATCACGCAGCTACCATGTACTGGTCACATGACTGATCATGCACTGATCACGTGACTGATCATGCACTGATCACGTGGCTATCATGCACTACTCACGTGGCTGATCATGCAATGATCATGTAGCTACCATGTACAGGTCACGTGAATGATCATACACCCATCAGGTGACTGATCATGCACTGATCACGTGGCTATCATGCACTGATCACGAGACTGATCATGCACTGATCACGTCTATATCATGCACTGATCACATGACTGCCCATGCACTGATCACGTGGATGATCATACACTAATCATGTGACAGATCATGCACTGATCACGTGGCTGATCATGCACTGATACCGTGACTGAGCATGGACTGATCACATGACTATCATGTAGTGATCACGTGACTTAATGGCGCTGATCATGTGACTGATCATGCGCTGATCATGTTTGCTATCATACACTGATCATGTGCCTCTGGAGGCAATAAACAAAGAGCTGAGTAGGCACGAATCAAACAGTCAGCAGGCAATAATCATGGAACTCAGGTGTGAGGAATCATGCTGCTCAGCTGGCAATAATCAAGCAGCTGAGCAGGCAGGAATTACGCAGCACAGCTGGCAATTGTCAAGCAGATGACAGGCAGGAATCGTGCAGCTCAGCTGGCAATTGTCAAGCAGATGAGCAGACAGTAATCACGCAGCTCAGCAGGCCCTGATCACGTGACTGAGCATGCACTGTTCACGTGGCTGATCATACACTGATCACGTGATGATCATGCACTGATCACTTGGATATCATGCACTGATCACGTGGCTGATCATACACTGTTCACGTGTCTGACCATGCACTGATCACGTGGCTGATCATACACTGATCACGTAACTGATCATGCACTGATCACGTGGCTATCATGCACTGATCACGTGGCTGATCATGCACTGATCACGTGGCTGATCACACACTGTCACGTGACATATCATGCACTGATCACGTGGCACTCATGCACTGATCACGTGGCTGATCATACACTGCTCACGTGACTCATGCACACATCACGTGGCTATCATGCACTGCTCACGTGGCTGATCATGCAATGATCATGTAGCTACCATGTACAGGTCACGTGAATGATCATGCACCCATCACGTGACTGATCATGCACTGATCACGTGGCTATCATGCACTGATCACGTGACTGATCATGCACTGATCACGTCTATATCATGCACTGATCACATGACTGCCCATGCACTGATCACGTGGATGATCATGCACTAATCATGTGACAGATCATGCACTGATCACGTGGCTGATCATGCACTGATACCGTGACTGAGCATGGACTGATCACATGACTATCATGTAGTGATCACGTGACTTAATGGCGCTGATCATGTGACTGATCATGCGCTGATCATGTTTGCTATCATACACTGATCATGTGCCTCTGGAGGCAATAAACAAAGAGCTGAGTAGGCACGAATCAAACAGTCAGCAGGCAATAATCATGGAACTCAGGTGTGAGGAATCATGCTGCTCAGCTGGCAATAATCAAGCAGCTGAGCAGGCAGGAATTACGCAGCACAGCTGGCAATTGTCAAGCAGATGACAGGCAGGAATCGTGCAGCTCAGCTGGCAATTGTCAAGCAGATGAGCAGACAGTAATCACGCAGCTCAGCAGGCCCTGATCACGTGACTGAGCATGCACTGTTCACGTGGCTGATCATACACTGATCACGTGATGATCATGCACTGATCACTTGGATATCATGCACTGATCACGTGGCTGATCATACACTGTTCACGTGTCTGACCATGCACTGATCACGTGGCTGATCATACACTGCTCACGTAACTGATCATGCACTGATCACGTGGCTATCATGCACTGATCACGTGGCTGAACATGCACTGTTCACGTGGCTGATCACACACCTGTCACGTGACAATCATGCACTGATCACGTGGCACTCATGCACTGATCACGTGGCTGATCATACTCTGCTCACGTAACTCATGCACACATCACGTGGCTATCATGCACTGCTCACGTGGCTGTCATGGAATGATCACGTAGCAACCATATACTGGTCACGTGACTGATCATGCACTGATCACGTAAATGATCATGCACTGTTCACGTGACTGATCATGCACTGATCACGTGACTGATCATGCACTGATCACGTGGCTATCATGCACTGCTCACGTGGCTGATCATGCAACTGATCACGTAGCAACCATGTACTGGTCACGTGACTGATCATGCACTGATCACGTAATTGATCATGCACTGATCACGTGGCTCATCATGCACTGATCACGTGGCTGATCACACATGTATCACGTGACTGATCATGCACTGATCACGTGGCTATCATGCACTGATCACGTGGCTGTCATGCACTGATCACGTGGATATCATGCACTGATCATGTGGCTGATCACACACGATCACATGACTGATCATGCACTGATCACGTGGCTATCATGCACTGATCACGTGGCTATCATGCACTGATCACGTGGCTATCATGCACTGATCACGTGGCTGATCATGCACTGATCACGTAGCTATCATGCACTGATCACGTGACTGATCATGCACTGATCACGTAATTGATCATGCACTGATCACGTGGCTGATCATGCACTGATCACGTGGCTGATCATGCACTGATCACGTGACTGATCATGCACTGATCACGTGACTGATCATGCACTGATCACGTGGCTATCATGCACTGATCACGTGGCTGATCATGCACTGATCACGTGACTGATCATGCACTGATCACGTGGCTATCATGCACTGCTCACGTGGCTGATCATGCCATGATCACGCAGCTACCATGTACTGGTCACATGACTGATCATGCACTGATCACGTGACTGATCATGCAGTGATCACGTGGCTATCATGCACTACTCACGTGGCTGATCATGCAATGATCATGTAGCTACCATGTACAGGTCACGTGAATGATCATACACCCATCAGGTGACTGATCATGCACTGATCACGTGGCTATCATGCACTGATCACGAGACTGATCATGCACTGATCACGTCTATATCATGCACTGATCACATGACTGCCCATGCACTGATCACGTGGATGATCATACACTAATCATGTGACAGATCATGCACTGATCACGTGGCTGATCATGCACTGATACCGTGACTGAGCATGGACTGATCACATGACTATCATGTAGTGATCACGTGACTTAATGGCGCTGATCATGTGACTGATCATGCACTGATCATGTTTGCTATCATACACTGATCATGTGCCTCTGGAGGCAATAAACAAAGAGCTGAGTAGGCACGAATCAAACAGTCAGCAGGCAATAATCATGGAACTCAGGTGTGAGGAATCATGCTGCTCAGCTGGCAATAATCAAGCAGCTGAGCAGGCAGGAATTACGCAGCACAGCTGGCAATTGTCAAGCAGATGACAGGCAGGAATCGTGCAGCTCAGCTGGCAATTGTCAAGCAGATGAGCAGACAGTAATCACGCAGCTCAGCAGGCCCAGATCACGTGACTGAGCATGCACTGTTCACGTGGCTGATCATACACTGATCACGTGATGATCATGCACTGATCACTTGGATATCATGCACTGATCACGTGGCTGATCATACACTGTTCACGTGTCTGACCATGCACTGATCACGTGGCTGATCATACACTGCTCACGTAACTGATCATGCACTGATCACGTGGCTATCATGCACTGATCACGTGGCTGAACATGCACTGTTCACGTGGCTGATCACACACCTGTCACGTGACATATCATGCACTGATCACGTGGCACTCATGCACTGATCACGTGGCTGATCATACTCTGCTCACGTAACTCATGCACACATCACGTGGCTATCATGCACTGCTCACGTGGCTCGTCATGGAATGATCACGTAGCAACCATATACTGGTCACGTGACTGATCATGCAAAGATCACGTAAATGATCATGCACTGTTCACGTGACTGATCATGTACTGATCACGTGACTGATCATGCACTGATCACGTGGCTATCATGCTCTGCTCACGTGGCTGATCATGCAACGATCACGTAGCAACCATGTACTGGTCACGTGACTGATCATGCACTGATCACGTAATTGATCCTGCACTGATCACGTGGCTCATCATGCACTGATCACGTGGCTGATCACACATGTATCACGTGACTGATCATGCACTGATCACGTGGCTCTCATGCACTGATCACGTGGCTGTCATGCACTGATCACGTGGATATCATGCACTGATCACGTGGCTGATCACACACGTATCACATGACTGATCATGCACTGATCACGTGGCTATCATGCACTGATCACGTGGCTATCATGCACTGATCACGTGGCTGATCATGCAATGATCACGTAGCTATCATGTACTGATCACGTGACTGATCATGCACTGATCACGTAATTGATCATGCACTGATCATGTGGCTGATCATGCACTGATCACGTGGCTGATCATGCACTGATCACGTAACTGATCATGCACTGATCACGTGACTGATCATGCACTGATCACGTGGCTATCATGCACTGATCACTTGGCTGACATGCACTGATCACGTGCCTGATCATGCACTGATCACGTGGCTGATCATGCACTGATCACGTGACTGATCATGCACTGATCACGTGTCTGATCATGCACTGATCACGTGGCTATCATGCACTGCTCACGTGGCTGATCATGCCATGATCACGCAGCTACCATGTACTGGTCACATGACTGATCATGCACTGATCACGTGACTGATCATGCACTGATCACGTGGCTATCATGCACTACTCACGTGGCTGATCATGCAATGATCATGTAGCTACCATGTACAGGTCACGTGAATGATCATACACCCATCAGGTGACTGATCATGCACTGATCACGTGGCTATCATGCACTGATCACGAGACTGATCATGCACTGATCACGTCTATATCATGCACTGATCACATGACTGCCCATGCACTGATCACGTGGATGATCATACACTAATCTTGTGACAGATCATGCACTGATCACGTGGCTGATCATGCACTGATACCGTGACTGAGCATGGACTGATCACATGACTATCATGTAGTGATCACGTGACTTAATGGCGCTGATCATGTGACTGATCATGCGCTGATCATGTTTGCTATCATACACTGATCATGTGCCTCTGGAGGCAATAAACAAAGAGCTGAGTAGGCACGAATCAAACAGTCAGCAGGCAATAATCATGGAACTCAGGTGTGAGGAATCATGCTGCTCAGCTGGCAATAATCAAGCAGCTGAGCAGGCAGGAATTACGCAGCACAGCTGGCAATTGTCAAGCAGATGACAGGCAGGAATCGTGCAGCTCAGCTGGCAATTGTCAAGCAGATGAGCAGACAGTAATCACGCAGCTCAGCAGGCCCAGATCACGTGACTGAGCATGCACTGTTCACGTGGCTGATCATACACTGATCACGTGATGATCATGCACTGATCACTTGGATATCATGCACTGATCACGTGGCTGATCATACACTGTTCACGTGTCTGACCATGCACTGATCACGTGGCTGATCATACACTGCTCACGTAACTGATCATGCACTGATCACGTGGCTATCATGCACTGATCACGTGGCTGATCATGCACTGATCACGTGGCTGATCACACACTGTCACGTGACATATCATGCACTGATCACGTGGCACTCATGCACTGATCACGTGGCTGATCATACACTGATCACGTGACTCATGCACACATCACGTGGCTATCATGCACTGCTCACGTGGCTGATCATGCAATGATCACGTAGCTACCATGTACTGGTCACGTGACTGATCATGCACTGATCACGTGACTGATCATGCACTGATCACGTGGCTGATCATGCACTGATCACGTGACTGATCATGCACTGATCACGTCTATATCATGCACTGATCACATGACTGATCATGCACTGATCACGTGGCTGATCATGCACACTGATCACGTGACTATCATGCACTGATCACGTGGCATCATGCACTGATCACGTGGCTGATCATGCACTGATCACGTGACTCATGCACTGATCACGTGGCTGATCATGCACTGATCACGTGCTGATCATGCACTGATCACGTGGCTGATCATGCACTGATCACGTACTGATCATGCACTGATCACGTGGCTATCATGCACTGATCACGTGGCTGATCATGCACTGATCACGTGGCTGATCACACACTGATCACGTGACAATCATGCACTGATCACGTGGCACATGCACTGATCACGTGGCTGATCATACACTGATCACGTAACTCATGCACTGATCACGTGGCTATCATGCACTGATCACGTGGCTGTCATGCACTGATCACGTAGCAACCATATACTGATCACGTGACTGATCATGCACTGATCACGTGGCTGATCATGCACTGATCACGTGACTGATCATGCACTGATCACGTGACTGATCATGCACTGATCACGTGGCTATCATGCACTGATCACGTGGCTGATCATGCACTGATCACGTAGCAACCATGCACTGATCACGTGACTGATCATGCACTGATCACGTAATTGATCATGCACTGATCACGTGGCTGATCATGCACTGATCACGTGGCTGATCACACATGATCACGTGACTGATCATGCACTGATCACGTGGCTATCATGCACTGATCACGTGGCTGTCATGCACTGATCACGTGGCTATCATGCACTGATCACGTGGCTGATCACACACGATCACGTGACTGATCATGCACTGATCACGTGGCTGATCATGCACTGATCACGTGGCTGATCATGCACTGATCACGTGGCTATCATGCACTGATCACGTGGCTGATCATGCACTGATCACGTAGCTATCATGCACTGGTCACGTGACTGATCATGCACTGATCACGTAATTGATCATGCACTGATCACGTGGCTGATCATGCACTGATCACGTGGCTGATCATGCACTGATCACGTGACTGATCATGCACTGATCACGTGACTGATCATGCACTGATCACGTGGCTGATCATGCACTGATCACGTGGCTGATCATGCACTGATCACGTGGCTGATCATGCACTGATCACGTGGCTATCATGCACTGCTCACGTGGCTGATCATGCCATGATCACGCAGCTACCATGTACTGGTCACATGACTGATCATGCACTGATCACGTGACTGATCATGCAGTGATCACGTGGCTATCATGCACTACTCACGTGGCTGATCATGCAATGATCATGTAGCTACCATGTACAGGTCACGTGAATGATCATACACCCATCAGGTGACTGATCATGCACTGATCACGTGGCTATCATGCACTGATCACGAGACTGATCATGCACTGATCACGTCTATATCATGCACTGATCACATGACTGCCCATGCACTGATCACGTGGATGATCATACACTAATCTTGTGACAGATCATGCACTGATCACGTGGCTGATCATGCACTGATACCGTGACTGAGCATGGACTGATCACATGACTATCATGTAGTGATCACGTGACTTAATGGCGCTGATCATGTGACTGATCATGCACTGATCATGTTTGCTATCATACACTGATCATGTGCCTCTGGAGGCAATAAACAAAGAGCTGAGTAGGCACGAATCAAACAGTCAGCAGGCAATAATCATGGAACTCAGGTGTGAGGAATCATGCTGCTCAGCTGGCAATAATCAAGCAGCTGAGCAGGCAGGAATTACGCAGCACAGCTGGCAATTGTCAAGCAGATGACAGGCAGGAATCGTGCAGCTCAGCTGGCAATTGTCAAGCAGATGAGCAGACAGTAATCACGCAGCTCAGCAGGCCCAGATCACGTGACTGAGCATGCACTGTTCACGTGGCTGATCATACACTGATCACGTGATGATCATGCACTGATCACTTGGATATCATGCACTGATCACGTGGCTGATCATACACTGTTCACGTGTCTGACCATGCACTGATCACGTGGCTGATCATACACTGCTCACGTAACTGATCATGCACTGATCACGTGGCTATCATGCACTGATCACGTGGCTGAACATGCACTGTTCACGTGGCTGATCACACACCTGTCACGTGACATATCATGCACTGATCACGTGGCACTCATGCACTGATCACGTGGCTGATCATACTCTGCTCACGTAACTCATGCACACATCACGTGGCTATCATGCACTGCTCACGTGGCTCGTCATGGAATGATCACGTAGCAACCATATACTGGTCACGTGACTGATCATGCAAAGATCACGTAAATGATCATGCACTGTTCACGTGACTGATCATGTACTGATCACGTGACTGATCATGCACTGATCACGTGGCTATCATGCTCTGCTCACGTGGCTGATCATGCAACGATCACGTAGCAACCATGTACTGGTCACGTGACTGATCATGCACTGATCACGTAATTGATCCTGCACTGATCACGTGGCTCATCATGCACTGATCACGTGGCTGATCACACATGTATCACGTGACTGATCATGCACTGATCACGTGGCTCTCATGCACTGATCACGTGGCTGTCATGCACTGATCACGTGGATATCATGCACTGATCTGATCACACACGTATCACATGACTGATCATGCACTGATCACGTGGCTATCATGCACTGATCACGTGGCTATCATGCACTGATCACGTGGCTGATCATGCAATGATCACGTAGCTACCATGTACTGGTCACGTGACTGATCATGCACTGATCACGTAATTGATCATGCACTGATCACGTGGCTGATCATGCACTGATCACGTGGCTGATCATACACTGATCACATAACTGATCATGCACTGATCACGTGACTGATCATGCACTGATCACGTGGCTATCATGCACTGATCACTTGGCTGGACATACACTGATCACGTGCCTGATCATGCACTGATCACGTGGCTGATCATGCACTGATCACGTGACTGATCATGCACTGATCACGTGTCTGATCATGCACTGATCACGTGGCTATCATGCACTGCTCACGTGGCTGATCATGCCATGATCACGCAGCTACCATGTACTGGTCACATGACTGATCATGCACTGATCACGTGACTGATCATGCACTGATCACGTGGCTATCATGCACTACTCACGTGGCTGATCATGCAATGATCATGTAGCTACCATGTACAGGTCACGTGAATGATCATACACCCATCAGGTGACTGATCATGCACTGATCACGTGGCTATCATGCACTGATCACGAGACTGATCATGCACTGATCACGTCTATATCATGCACTGATCACATGACTGCCCATGCACTGATCACGTGGATGATCATACACTAATCATGTGACAGATCATGCACTGATCACGTGGCTGATCATGCACTGATACCGTGACTGAGCATGGACTGATCACATGACTATCATGTAGTGATCACGTGACTTAATGGCGCTGATCATGTGACTGATCATGCGCTGATCATGTTTGCTATCATACACTGATCATGTGCCTCTGGAGGCAATAAACAAAGAGCTGAGTAGGCACGAATCAAACAGTCAGCAGGCAATAATCATGGAACTCAGGTGTGAGGAATCATGCTGCTCAGCTGGCAATAATCAAGCAGCTGAGCAGGCAGGAATTACGCAGCACAGCTGGCAATTGTCAAGCAGATGACAGGCAGGAATCGTGCAGCTCAGCTGGCAATTGTCAAGCAGATGAGCAGACAGTAATCACGCAGCTCAGCAGGCCCAGATCACGTGACTGAGCATGCACTGTTCACGTGGCTGATCATACACTGATCACGTGATGATCATGCACTGATCACTTGGATATCATGCACTGATCACGTGGCTGATCATACACTGTTCACGTGTCTGACCATGCACTGATCACGTGGCTGATCATACACTGCTCACGTAACTGATCATGCACTGATCACGTGGCTATCATGCACTGATCACGTGGCTGAACATGCACTGTTCACGTGGCTGATCACACACCTGTCACGTGACATATCATGCACTGATCACGTGGCACTCATGCACTGATCACGTGGCTGATCATACTCTGCTCACGTAACTCATGCACACATCACGTGGCTATCATGCACTGCTCACGTGGCTCGTCATGGAATGATCACGTAGCAACCATATACTGGTCACGTGACTGATCATGCACAGATCACGTAAATGATCATGCACTGTTCACGTGACTGATCATGTACTGATCACGTGACTGATCATGCACTGATCACGTGGCTATCATGCACTGCTCACGTGGCTGATCATGCAACGATCACGTAGCAACCATGTACTGGTCACGTGACTGATCATGCACTGATCACGTAATTGATCCTGCACTGATCACGTGGCTCATCATGCACTGATCACGTGGCTGATCACACATGTATCACGTGACTGATCATGCACTGATCACGTGGCTCTCATGCACTGATCACGTGGCTGTCATGCACTGATCACGTGGATATCATGCACTGATCACGTGGCTGATCACACACGTATCACATGACTGATCATGCACTGATCACGTGGCTATCATGCACTGATCACGTGGCTGATCATGCACTGATCACGTGGCTATCATGCACTGATCACGTGGCTGATCATGCACTGATCACGTAGCTATCATGCACTGATCACGTGACTGATCATGCACTGATCACGTAACTGATCATGCACTGATCACGTGGCTGATCATGCACTGATCACGTGGCTGATCATGCACTGATCACGTGACTGATCATGCACTGATCACGTGACTGATCATGCACTGATCACGTGGCTATCATGCACTGATCACGTGGCTGATCATGCACTGATCACGTGACTGATCATGCACTGATCACGTGGCTATCATGCACTGCTCACGTGGCTGATCATGCATGATCACGCAGCTACCATGTACTGGTCACATGACTGATCATGCACTGATCACGTGACTGATCATGCACTGATCACGTGGCTATCATGCACTACTCACGTGGCTGATCATGCAATGATCATGTAGCTACCATGTACAGGTCACGTGAATGATCATACACCCATCAGGTGACTGATCATGCACTGATCACGTGGCTATCATGCACTGATCACGAGACTGATCATGCACTGATCACGTCTATATCATGCACTGATCACATGACTGCATGCACTGATCACGTGGATGATCATACACTAATCATGTGACAGATCATGCACTGATCACGTGGCTGATCATGCACTGATACCGTGACTGAGCATGGACTGATCACATGACTATCATGTAGTGATCACGTGACTTAATGGCGCTGATCATGTGACTGATCATGCACTGATCATGTTTGCTATCATACACTGATCATGTGCCTCTGGAGGCAATAAACAAAGAGCTGAGTAGGCACGAATCAAACAGTCAGCAGGCAATAATCATGGAACTCAGGTGTGAGGAATCATGCTGCTCAGCTGGCAATAATCAAGCAGCTGAGCAGGCAGGAATTACGCAGCACAGCTGGCAATTGTCAAGCAGATGACAGGCAGGAATCGTGCAGCTCAGCTGGCAATTGTCAAGCAGATGAGCAGACAGTAATCACGCAGCTCAGCAGGCCCTGATCACGTGACTGAGCATGCACTGTTCACGTGGCTGATCATACACTGATCACGTGATGATCATGCACTGATCACTTGGATATCATGCACTGATCACGTGGCTGATCATACACTGTTCACGTGTCTGACCATGCACTGATCACGTGGCTGATCATACACTGATCACGTAACTGATCATGCACTGATCACGTGGCTATCATGCACTGATCACGTGGCTGATCATGCACTGATCACGTGGCTGATCACACACTGTCACGTGACTATCATGCACTGATCACGTGGCACTCATGCACTGATCACGTGGCTGATCATACACTGATCACGTGACTCATGCACTGATCACGTGGCTATCATGCACTGCTCACGTGGCTGATCATGCAATGATCATGTAGCTACCATGTACAGGTCACGTGAATGATCATACACCCATCAGGTGACTGATCATGCACTGATCACGTGGCTATCATGCACTGATCACGTGACTGATCATGCACTGATCACGTCTATATCATGCACTGATCACATGACTGCCCATGCACTGATCACGTGGATGATCATACACTAATCATGTGACAGATCATGCACTGATCACGTGGCTGATCATGCACTGATACCGTGACTGAGCATGGACTGATCACATGACTATCATGTAGTGATCACGTGACTTAATGGCGCTGATCATGTGACTGATCATGCGCTGATCATGTTTGCTATCATACACTGATCATGTGCCTCTGGAGGCAATAAACAAAGAGCTGAGTAGGCACGAATCAAACAGTCAGCAGGCAATAATCATGGAACTCAGGTGTGAGGAATCATGCTGCTCAGCTGGCAATAATCAAGCAGCTGAGCAGGCAGGAATTACGCAGCACAGCTGGCAATTGTCAAGCAGATGACAGGCAGGAATCGTGCAGCTCAGCTGGCAATTGTCAAGCAGATGAGCAGACAGTAATCACGCAGCTCAGCAGGCCCTGATCACGTGACTGAGCATGCACTGTTCACGTGGCTGATCATACACTGATCACGTGATGATCATGCACTGATCACTTGGATATCATGCACTGATCACGTGGCTGATCATACACTGTTCACGTGTCTGACCATGCACTGATCACGTGGCTGATCATACACTGCTCACGTAACTGATCATGCACTGATCACGTGGCTATCATGCACTGATCACGTGGCTGAACATGCACTGTTCACGTGGCTGATCACACACCTGTCACGTGACATATCATGCACTGATCACGTGGCACTCATGCACTGATCACGTGGCTGATCATACTCTGCTCACGTAACTCATGCACACATCACGTGGCTATCATGCACTGCTCACGTGGCTCGTCATGGAATGATCACAACCATATACTGGTCACGTGACTGATCATGCACTGATCACGTAAATGATCATGCACTGTTCACGTGACTGATCATGTACTGATCACGTGACTGATCATGCACTGATCACGTGGCTATCATGCACTGCTCACGTGGCTGATCATGCAACGATCACGTAGCAACCATGTACTGGTCACGTGACTGATCATGCACTGATCACGTAATTGATCATGCACTGATCACGTGGCTCATCATGCACTGATCACGTGGCTGATCACACATGTATCACGTGACTGATCATGCACTGATCACGTGGCTCTCATGCACTGATCACGTGGCTGTCATGCACTGATCACGTGGATATCATGCACTGATCACGTGGCTGATCACACACGTATCACATGACTGATCATGCACTGATCACGTGGCTATCATGCACTGATCACGTGGCTATCATGCACTGATCACGTGGCTATCATGCACTGATCACGTGGCTGATCATGCACTGATCACGTAGCTATCATGCACTGATCACGTGACTGATCATGCACTGATCACGTAATTGATCATGCACTGATCACGTGGCTGATCATGCACTGATCACGTGGCTGATCATGCACTGATCACGTGACTGATCATGCACTGATCACGTGACTGATCATGCACTGATCACGTGGCTGATCATGCACTGATCACGTGGCTGATCATGCACTGATCACGTGACTGATCATGCACTGATCACGTGGCTATCATGCACTGCTCACGTGGCTGATCATGCCATGATCACGCAGCTACCATGTACTGGTCACATGACTGATCATGCACTGATCACGTGACTGATCATGCAGTGATCACGTGGCTATCATGCACTACTCACGTGGCTGATCATGCAATGATCATGTAGCTACCATGTACAGGTCACGTGAATGATCATACACCCATCAGGTGACTGATCATGCACTGATCACGTGGCTATCATGCACTGATCACGAGACTGATCATGCACTGATCACGTCTATATCATGCACTGATCACATGACTGCCCATGCACTGATCACGTGGATGATCATACACTAATCTTGTGACAGATCATGCACTGATCACGTGGCTGATCATGCACTGATACCGTGACTGAGCATGGACTGATCACATGACTATCATGTAGTGATCACGTGACTTAATGGCGCTGATCATGTGACTGATCATGCACTGATCATGTTTGCTATCATACACTGATCATGTGCCTCTGGAGGCAATAAACAAAGAGCTGAGTAGGCACGAATCAAACAGTCAGCAGGCAATAATCATGGAACTCAGGTGTGAGGAATCATGCTGCTCAGCTGGCAATAATCAAGCAGCTGAGCAGGCAGGAATTACGCAGCACAGCTGGCAATTGTCAAGCAGATGACAGGCAGGAATCGTGCAGCTCAGCTGGCAATTGTCAAGCAGATGAGCAGACAGTAATCACGCAGCTCAGCAGGCCCAGATCACGTGACTGAGCATGCACTGTTCACGTGGCTGATCATACACTGATCACGTGATGATCATGCACTGATCACTTGGATATCATGCACTGATCACGTGGCTGATCATACACTGTTCACGTGTCTGACCATGCACTGATCACGTGGCTGATCATACACTGCTCACGTAACTGATCATGCACTGATCACGTGGCTATCATGCACTGATCACGTGGCTGAACATGCACTGTTCACGTGGCTGATCACACACCTGTCACGTGACATATCATGCACTGATCACGTGGCACTCATGCACTGATCACGTGGCTGATCATACTCTGCTCACGTAACTCATGCACACATCACGTGGCTATCATGCACTGCTCACGTGGCTCGTCATGGAATGATCACGTAGCAACCATATACTGGTCACGTGACTGATCATGCAAAGATCACGTGAATGATCATGCACTGTTCACGTGACTGATCATGTACTGATCACGTGACTGATCATGCACTGATCACGTGGCTATCATGCTCTGCTCACGTGGCTGATCATGCAACGATCACGTAGCAACCATGTACTGGTCACGTGACTGATCATGCACTGATCACGTAATTGATCCTGCACTGATCACGTGGCTCATCATGCACTGATCACGTGGCTGATCACACATGTATCACGTGACTGATCATGCACTGATCACGTGGCTATCATGCACTGATCACGTGGCTGTCATGCACTGATCACGTGGATATCATGCACTGATCACGTGGCTGATCACACACGTATCACATGACTGATCATGCACTGATCACGTGGCTATCATGCACTGATCACGTGGCTATCATGCACTGATCACGTGGCTGATCATGCAATGATCACGTAGCTACCATGTACTGGTCACGTGACTGATCATGCACTGATCACGTAATTGATCATGCACTGATCACGTGGCTGATCATGCACTGATCACGTGGCTGATCATACACTGATCACGTAACTGATCATGCACTGATCACGTGACTGATCATGCACTGATCACGTGGCTATCATGCACTGATCACTTGACTGACATACACTGATCACGTGCCTGATCATGCACTGATCACGTGGCTGATCATGCACTGATCACGTGACTGATCATGCACTGATCACGTGTCTGATCATGCACTGATCACGTGGCTATCATGCACTGCTCACGTGGCTGATCATGCCATGATCACGCAGCTACCATGTACTGGTCACATGACTGATCATGCACTGATCACGTGACTGATCATGCACTGATCACGTGGCTATCATGCACTACTCACGTGGCTGATCATGCAATGATCATGTAGCTACCATGTACAGGTCACGTGAATGATCATACACCCATCAGGTGACTGATCATGCACTGATCACGTGGCTATCATGCACTGATCACGAGACTGATCATGCACTGATCACGTCTATATCATGCACTGATCACATGACTGCCCATGCACTGATCACGTGGATGATCATACACTAATCATGTGACAGATCATGCACTGATCACGTGGCTGATCATGCACTGATACCGTGACTGAGCATGGACTGATCACATGACTATCATGTAGTGATCACGTGACTTAATGGCGCTGATCATGTGACTGATCATGCGCTGATCATGTTTGCTATCATACACTGATCATGTGCCTCTGGAGGCAATAAACAAAGAGCTGAGTAGGCACGAATCAAACAGTCAGCAGGCAATAATCATGGAACTCAGGTGTGAGGAATCATGCTGCTCAGCTGGCAATAATCAAGCAGCTGAGCAGGCAGGAATTACGCAGCACAGCTGGCAATTGTCAAGCAGATGACAGGCAGGAATCGTGCAGCTCAGCTGGCAATTGTCAAGCAGATGAGCAGACAGTAATCACGCAGCTCAGCAGGCCCAGATCACGTGACTGAGCATGCACTGTTCACGTGGCTGATCATACACTGATCACGTGATGATCATGCACTGATCACTTGGATATCATGCACTGATCACGTGGCTGATCATACACTGTTCACGTGTCTGACCATGCACTGATCACGTGGCTGATCATACACTGCTCACGTAACTGATCATGCACTGATCACGTGGCTATCATGCACTGATCACGTGGCTGAACATGCACTGTTCACGTGGCTGATCACACACCTGTCACGTGACATATCATGCACTGATCACGTGGCACTCATGCACTGATCACGTGGCTGATCATACTCTGCTCACGTAACTCATGCACACATCACGTGGCTATCATGCACTGCTCACGTGGCTCGTCATGGAATGATCACGTAGCAACCATATACTGGTCACGTGACTGATCATGCACTGATCACGTAAATGATCATGCACTGTTCACGTGACTGATCATGCACTGATCACGTGACTGATCATGCACTGATCACGTGGCTATCATGCACTGCTCACGTGGCTGATCATGCAACGATCACGTAGCAACCATGTACTGGTCACGTGACTGATCATGCACTGATCACGTAATTGATCATGCACTGATCACGTGGCTCATCATGCACTGATCACGTGGCTGATCACACATGTATCACGTGACTGATCATGCACTGATCACGTGGCTCATGCACTGATCACGTGGCTGTCATGCACTGATCACGTGGATATCATGCACTGATCACGTGGCTGATCACACACGATCACATGACTGATCATGCACTGATCACGTGGCTATCATGCACTGATCACGTGGCTATCATGCACTGATCACGTGGCTATCATGCACTGATCACGTGGCTGATCATGCACTGATCACGTAGCTATCATGCACTGATCACGTGACTGATCATGCACTGATCACGTAATTGATCATGCACTGATCACGTGGCTGATCATGCACTGATCACGTGGCTGATCATGCACTGATCACGTGACTGATCATGCACTGATCACGTGACTGATCATGCACTGATCACGTGGCTGATCATGCACTGATCACGTGGCTGATCATGCACTGATCACGTGACTGATCATGCACTGATCACGTGGCTATCATGCACTGCTCACGTGGCTGATCATGCCATGATCACGCAGCTACCATGTACTGGTCACATGACTGATCATGCACTGATCACGTGACTGATCATGCACTGATCACGTGGCTATCATGCACTACTCACGTGGCTGATCATGCAATGATCATGTAGCTACCATGTACAGGTCACGTGAATGATCATACACCCATCAGGTGACTGATCATGCACTGATCACGTGGCTATCATGCACTGATCACGAGACTGATCATGCACTGATCACGTCTATATCATGCACTGATCACATGACTGCCCATGCACTGATCACGTGGATGATCATACACTAATCTTGTGACAGATCATGCACTGATCACGTGGCTGATCATGCACTGATACCGTGACTGAGCATGGACTGATCACATGACTATCATGTAGTGATCACGTGACTTAATGGCGCTGATCATGTGACTGATCATGCGCTGATCATGTTTGCTATCATACACTGATCATGTGCCTCTGGAGGCAATAAACAAAGAGCTGAGTAGGCACGAATCAAACAGTCAGCAGGCAATAATCATGGAACTCAGGTGTGAGGAATCATGCTGCTCAGCTGGCAATAATCAAGCAGCTGAGCAGGCAGGAATTACGCAGCACAGCTGGCAATTGTCAAGCAGATGACAGGCAGGAATCGTGCAGCTCAGCTGGCAATTGTCAAGCAGATGAGCAGACAGTAATCACGCAGCTCAGCAGGCCCAGATCACGTGACTGAGCATGCACTGTTCACGTGGCTGATCATACACTGATCACGTGATGATCATGCACTGATCACTTGGATATCATGCACTGATCACGTGGCTGATCATACACTGTTCACGTGTCTGACCATGCACTGATCACGTGGCTGATCATACACTGCTCACGTAACTGATCATGCACTGATCACGTGGCTATCATGCACTGATCACGTGGCTGAACATGCACTGTTCACGTGGCTGATCACACACCTGTCACGTGACATATCATGCACTGATCACGTGGCACTCATGCACTGATCACGTGGCTGATCATACTCTGCTCACGTAACTCATGCACACATCACGTGGCTATCATGCACTGCTCACGTGGCTCGTCATGGAATGATCACGTAGCAACCATATACTGGTCACGTGACTGATCATGCAAAGATCACGTAAATGATCATGCACTGTTCACGTGACTGATCATGTACTGATCACGTGACTGATCATGCACTGATCACGTGGCTATCATGCACTGCTCACGTGGCTGATCATGCAACGATCACGTAGCAACCATGTACTGGTCACGTGACTGATCATGCACTGATCACGTAATTGATCCTGCACTGATCACGTGGCTCATCATGCACTGATCACGTGGCTGATCACACATGTATCACGTGACTGATCATGCACTGATCACGTGGCTCTCATGCACTGATCACGTGGCTGTCATGCACTGATCACGTGGATATCATGCACTGATCACGTGGCTGATCACACACGTATCACATGACTGATCATGCACTGATCACGTGGCTATCATGCACTGATCACGTGGCTATCATGCACTGATCACGTGGCTGATCATGCAATGATCACGTAGCTACCATGTACTGGTCACGTGACTGATCATGCACTGATCACGTAATTGATCATGCACTGATCACGTGGCTGATCATGCACTGATCACGTGGCTGATCATACACTGATCACGTAACTGATCATGCACTGATCACGTGACTGATCATGCACTGATCACGTGGCTATCATGCACTGATCACTTGGCTGACATACACTGATCACGTGCCTGATCATGCACTGATCACGTGGCTGATCATGCACTGATCACGTGACTGATCATGCACTGATCACGTGTCTGATCATGCACTGATCACGTGGCTATCATGCACTGCTCACGTGGCTGATCATGCCATGATCACGCAGCTACCATGTACTGGTCACATGACTGATCATGCACTGATCACGTGACTGATCATGCAGTGATCACGTGGCTATCATGCACTACTCACGTGGCTGATCATGCAATGATCATGTAGCTACCATGTACAGGTCACGTGAATGATCATACACCCATCAGGTGACTGATCATGCACTGATCACGTGGCTATCATGCACTGATCACGAGACTGATCATGCACTGATCACGTCTATATCATGCACTGATCACATGACTGCCCATGCACTGATCACGTGGATGATCATACACTAATCTTGTGACAGATCATGCACTGATCACGTGGCTGATCATGCACTGATACCGTGACTGAGCATGGACTGATCACATGACTATCATGTAGTGATCACGTGACTTAATGGCGCTGATCATGTGACTGATCATGCGCTGATCATGTTTGCTATCATACACTGATCATGTGCCTCTGGAGGCAATAAACAAAGAGCTGAGTAGGCACGAATCAAACAGTCAGCAGGCAATAATCATGGAACTCAGGTGTGAGGAATCATGCTGCTCAGCTGGCAATAATCAAGCAGCTGAGCAGGCAGGAATTACGCAGCACAGCTGGCAATTGTCAAGCAGATGACAGGCAGGAATCGTGCAGCTCAGCTGGCAATTGTCAAGCAGATGAGCAGACAGTAATCACGCAGCTCAGCAGGCCCAGATCACGTGACTGAGCATGCACTGTTCACGTGGCTGATCATACACTGATCACGTGATGATCATGCACTGATCACGTGGCTGATCATACACTGTTCACGTGTCTGACCATGCACTGATCACGTGGCTGATCATACACTGCTCACGTAACTGATCATGCACTGATCACGTGGCTATCATGCACTGATCACGTGGCTGAACATGCACTGTTCACGTGGCTGATCACACACCTGTCACGTGACATATCATGCACTGATCACGTGGCACTCATGCACTGATCACGTGGCTGATCATACTCTGCTCACGTAACTCATGCACACATCACGTGGCTATCATGCACTGCTCACGTGGCTCGTCATGGAATGATCACGTAGCAACCATATACTGGTCACGTGACTGATCATGCAAAGATCACGTAATGATCATGCACTGTTCACGTGACTGATCATGTACTGATCACGTGACTGATCATGCACTGATCACGTGGCTATCATGCTCTGCTCACGTGGCTGATCATGCAACGATCACGTAGCAACCATGTACTGGTCACGTGACTGATCATGCACTGATCACGTAATTGATCCTGCACTGATCACGTGGCTCATCATGCACTGATCACGTGGCTGATCACACATGTATCACGTGACTGATCATGCACTGATCACGTGGCTCATGCACTGATCACGTGGCTGTCATGCACTGATCACGTGGATATCATGCACTGATCACGTGGCTGATCACACACGTATCACATGACTGATCATGCACTGATCACGTGGCTATCATGCACTGATCACGTGGCTATCATGCACTGATCACGTGGCTGATCATGCAATGATCACGTAGCTACCATGCACTGGTCACGTGACTGATCATGCACTGATCACGTAATTGATCATGCACTGATCACGTGGCTGATCATGCACTGATCACGTGGCTGATCATGCACTGATCACGTAACTGATCATGCACTGATCACGTGACTGATCATGCACTGATCACGTGGCTATCATGCACTGATCACGTGGCTGATCATACACTGATCACGTGCCTGATCATGCACTGATCACGTGGCTGATCATGCACTGATCACGTGACTGATCATGCACTGATCACGTGACTGATCATGCACTGATCACGTGGCTATCATGCACTGCTCACGTGGCTGATCATGCCATGATCACGCAGCTACCATGTACTGGTCACATGACTGATCATGCACTGATCACGTGACTGATCATGCACTGATCACGTGGCTATCATGCACTACTCACGTGGCTGATCATGCAATGATCATGTAGCTACCATGTACAGGTCACGTGAATGATCATACACCCATCAGGTGACTGATCATGCACTGATCACGTGGCTATCATGCACTGATCACGACTGATCATGCACTGATCACGTCTATATCATGCACTGATCACATGACTGCCCATGCACTGATCACGTGGATGATCATACACTAATCTTGTGACAGATCATGCACTGATCACGTGGCTGATCATGCACTGATACCGTGACTGAGCATGGACTGATCACATGACTATCATGTAGTGATCACGTGACTTAATGGCGCTGATCATGTGACTGATCATGCACTGATCATGTTTGCTATCATACACTGATCATGTGCCTCTGGAGGCAATAAACAAAGAGCTGAGTAGGCACGAATCAAACAGTCAGCAGGCAATAATCATGGAACTCAGGTGTGAGGAATCATGCTGCTCAGCTGGCAATAATCAAGCAGCTGAGCAGGCAGGAATTACGCAGCACAGCTGGCAATTGTCAAGCAGATGACAGGCAGGAATCGTGCAGCTCAGCTGGCAATTGTCAAGCAGATGAGCAGACAGTAATCACGCAGCTCAGCAGGCCCTGATCACGTGACTGAGCATGCACTGTTCACGTGGCTGATCATACACTGATCACGTGATGATCATGCACTGATCACTTGGATATCATGCACTGATCACGTGGCTGATCATACACTGTTCACGTGTCTGACCATGCACTGATCACGTGGCTGATCATACACTGATCACGTAACTGATCATGCACTGATCACGTGGCTATCATGCACTGATCACGTGGCTGATCATGCACTGATCACGTGGCTGATCACACACTGTCACGTGACATATCATGCACTGATCACGTGGCACTCATGCACTGATCACGTGGCTGATCATACTCTGCTCACGAACTCATGCACACATCACGTGGCTATCATGCACTGCTCACGTGGCTGATCATGCAATGATCATGTAGCTACCATGTACTGGTCACGTGATGATCATGCACCCATCACGTGACTGATCATGCACTGATCACGTGGCTATCATGCACTGATCACGTGACTGATCATGCACTGATCACGTCTATATCATGCACTGATCACATGACTGCCCATGCACTGATCACGTGGATGATCATACACTGATCATGTGACAGATCATGCACTGATCACGTGGCTGATCATGCACTGATACCGTGACTGAGCATGGACTGATCACATGACTATCATGTAGTGATCACGTGACTTAATGGCGCTGATCATGTGACTGATCATGCACTGATCATGTTTGCTATCATACACTGATCATGTGCCTCTGGAGGCAATAAACAAAGAGCTGAGTAGGCACGAATCAAACAGTCAGCAGGCAATAATCATGGAACTCACTGTGAGGAATCATGCTGCTCAGCTGGCAATAATCAAGCAGCTGAGCAGGCAGGAATTACGCAGCACAGCTGGCAATTGTCAAGCAGATGACAGGCAGGAATCGTGCAGCTCAGCTGGCAATTGTCAAGCAGATGAGCAGACAGTAATCACGCAGCTCAGCAGGCCCTGATCACGTGACTGAGCATGCACTGTTCACGTGGCTGATCATACACTGATCACGTGATGATCATGCACTGATCACGTGGCTGATCATACTGATCACGTGTCTGACCATGCACTGATCACGTGGCTGATCATACACTGCTCACGTAACTGATCATGCACTGATCACGTGGCTATCATGCACTGATCACGTGGCTGAACATGCACTGTTCACGTGGCTGATCACACACCTGTCACGTGACATATCATGCACTGATCACGTGGCACTCATGCACTGATCACGTGGCTGATCATACTCTGCTCACGTAACTCATGCACACATCACGTGGCTATCATGCACTGCTCACGTGGCTCGTCATGGAATGATCACGTAGCAACCATATACTGGTCACGTGACTGATCATGCACAGATCACGTAAATGATCATGCACTGTTCACGTGACTGATCATGTACTGATCACGTGACTGATCATGCACTGATCACGTGGCTATCATGCACTGCTCACGTGGCTGATCATGCAACGATCACGTAGCAACCATGTACTGGTCACGTGACTGATCATGCACTGATCACGTAATTGATCCTGCACTGATCACGTGGCTCATCATGCACTGATCACGTGGCTGATCACACATGTATCACGTGACTGATCATGCACTGATCACGTGGCTCTCATGCACTGATCACGTGGCTGTCATGCACTGATCACGTGGATATCATGCACTGATCACGTGGCTGATCACACACGATCACATGACTGATCATGCACTGATCACGTGGCTATCATGCACTGATCACGTGGCTATCATGCACTGATCACGTGGCTGATCATGCAATGATCACGTAGCTACCATGTACTGGTCACGTGACTGATCATGCACTGATCACGTACTGATCATGCACTGATCACGTGGCTGATCATGCACTGATCACGTGGCTGATCATGCACTGATCAACTGATCATGCACTGATCACGTGACTGATCATGCACTGATCACGTGGCTATCATGCACTGATCACTTGGCTGACATGCACTGATCACGTGCTGATCATGCACTGATCACGTGGCTGATCATGCACTGATCACGTGACTGATCATGCACTGATCACGTGTCTGATCATGCACTGATCACGTGGCTATCATGCACTGCTCACGTGGCTGATCATGCCATGATCACGCAGCTACCATGTACTGGTCACATGACTGATCATGCACTGATCACGTGACTGATCATGCACTGATCACGTGGCTATCATGCACTACTCACGTGGCTGATCATGCAATGATCATGTAGCTACCATGTACAGGTCACGTGAATGATCATACACCCATCAGGTGACTGATCATGCACTGATCACGTGGCTATCATGCACTGATCACGAGACTGATCATGCACTGATCACGTCTATATCATGCACTGATCACATGACTGCATGCACTGATCACGTGGATGATCATACACTAATCTGTGACAGATCATGCACTGATCACGTGGCTGATCATGCACTGATACCGTGACTGAGCATGGACTGATCACATGACTATCATGTAGTGATCACGTGACTTAATGGCGCTGATCATGTGACTGATCATGCGCTGATCATGTTTGCTATCATACACTGATCATGTGCCTCTGGAGGCAATAAACAAAGAGCTGAGTAGGCACGAATCAAACAGTCAGCAGGCAATAATCATGGAACTCAGGTGTGAGGAATCATGCTGCTCAGCTGGCAATAATCAAGCAGCTGAGCAGGCAGGAATTACGCAGCACAGCTGGCAATTGTCAAGCAGATGACAGGCAGGAATCGTGCAGCTCAGCTGGCAATTGTCAAGCAGATGAGCAGACAGTAATCACGCAGCTCAGCAGGCCCAGATCACGTGACTGAGCATGCACTGTTCACGTGGCTGATCATACACTGATCACGTGATGATCATGCACTGATCACTTGGATATCATGCACTGATCACGTGGCTGATCATACACTGTTCACGTGTCTGACCATGCACTGATCACGTGGCTGATCATACACTGCTCACGTAACTGATCATGCACTGATCACGTGGCTATCATGCACTGATCACGTGGCTGAACATGCACTGTTCACGTGGCTGATCACACACCTGTCACGTGACATATCATGCACTGATCACGTGGCACTCATGCACTGATCACGTGGCTGATCATACTCTGCTCACGTAACTCATGCACACATCACGTGGCTATCATGCACTGCTCACGTGGCTGTCATGGAATGATCACGTAGCAACCATATACTGGTCACGTGACTGATCATGCAAGATCACGTAAATGATCATGCACTGTTCACGTGACTGATCATGTACTGATCACGTGACTGATCATGCACTGATCACGTGGCTATCATGCACTGCTCACGTGGCTGATCATGCAACGATCACGTAGCAACCATGTACTGGTCACGTGACTGATCATGCACTGATCACGTATCCTGCACTGATCACGTGGCTCATCATGCACTGATCACGTGGCTGATCACACATGATCACGTGACTGATCATGCACTGATCACGTGGCTCATGCACTGATCACGTGGCTGTCATGCACTGATCACGTGGATATCATGCACTGATCATGGCTGATCACACACGTCACATGACTGATCATGCACTGATCACGTGGCTATCATGCACTGATCACGTGGCTATCATGCACTGATCACGTGGCTGATCATGCAATGATCACGTAGCTACCATGTACTGATCACGTGACTGATCATGCACTGATCACGTACTGATCATGCACTGATCATGGCTGATCATGCACTGATCACGTGGCTGATCATGCACTGATCACGTGACTGATCATGCACTGATCACGTGACTGATCATGCACTGATCACGTGGCTATCATGCACTGCTCACGTGGCTGATCATGCCATGATCACGCAGCTACCATGTACTGGTCACATGACTGATCATGCACTGATCACGTGACTGATCATGCAGTGATCACGTGGCTATCATGCACTACTCACGTGGCTGATCATGCAATGATCATGTAGCTACCATGTACAGGTCACGTGAATGATCATACACCCATCAGGTGACTGATCATGCACTGATCACGTGGCTATCATGCACTGATCACGAGACTGATCATGCACTGATCACGTCTATATCATGCACTGATCACATGACTGCCCATGCACTGATCACGTGGATGATCATACACTAATCATGTGACAGATCATGCACTGATCACGTGGCTGATCATGCACTGATACCGTGACTGAGCATGGACTGATCACATGACTATCATGTAGTGATCACGTGACTTAATGGCGCTGATCATGTGACTGATCATGCGCTGATCATGTTTGCTATCATACACTGATCATGTGCCTCTGGAGGCAATAAACAAAGAGCTGAGTAGGCACGAATCAAACAGTCAGCAGGCAATAATCATGGAACTCATGTGAGGAATCATGCTGCTCAGCTGGCAATAATCAAGCAGCTGAGCAGGCAGGAATTACGCAGCACAGCTGGCAATTGTCAAGCAGATGACAGGCAGGAATCGTGCAGCTCAGCTGGCAATTGTCAAGCAGATGAGCAGACAGTAATCACGCAGCTCAGCAGGCCCAGATCACGTGACTGAGCATGCACTGTTCACGTGGCTGATCATACACTGATCACGTGATGATCATGCACTGATCACGTGGCTGATCATACACTGTTCACGTGTCTGACCATGCACTGATCACGTGGCTGATCATACACTGCTCACGTAACTGATCATGCACTGATCACGTGGCTATCATGCACTGATCACGTGGCTGAACATGCACTGTTCACGTGGCTGATCACACACCTGTCACGTGACATATCATGCACTGATCACGTGGCACTCATGCACTGATCACGTGGCTGATCATACTCTGCTCACGTAACTCATGCACACATCACGTGGCTATCATGCACTGCTCACGTGGCTCGTCATGGAATGATCACGTAGCTACCATATACTGGTCACGTGACTGATCATGCAAAGATCACGTAAATGATCATGCACTGTTCACGTGACTGATCATGTACTGATCACGTGACTGATCATGCACTGATCACGTGGCTATCATGCTCTGCTCACGTGGCTGATCATGCAACGATCACGTAGCAACCATGTACTGGTCACGTGACTGATCATGCACTGATCACGTAATTGATCCTGCACTGATCACGTGGCTCATCATGCACTGATCACGTGGCTGATCACACATGTATCACGTGACTGATCATGCACTGATCACGTGGCTCTCATGCACTGATCACGTGGCTGTCATGCACTGATCACGTGGATATCATGCACTGATCACGTGGCTGATCACACACGTATCACATGACTGATCATGCACTGATCACGTGGCTATCATGCACTGATCACGTGGCTATCATGCACTGATCACGTGGCTGATCATGCAATGATCACGTAGCTATCATGTACTGGTCACGTGACTGATCATGCACTGATCACGTACTGATCATGCACTGATCACGTGGCTGATCATGCACTGATCACGTGGCTGATCATGCACTGATCACATAACTGATCATGCACTGATCACGTGACTGATCATGCACTGATCACGTGGCTATCATGCACTGATCACTTGGCTGACATGCACTGATCACGTGCTGATCATGCACTGATCACGTGGCTGATCATGCACTGATCACGTGACTGATCATGCACTGATCACGTGTCTGATCATGCACTGATCACGTGGCTATCATGCACTGATCACGTGGCTGATCATGCCATGATCACGCAGCTACCATGTACTGGTCACATGACTGATCATGCACTGATCACGTGACTGATCATGCACTGATCACGTGGCTATCATGACTACTCACGTGGCTGATCATGCAATGATCATGTAGCTACCATGTACAGGTCACGTGAATGATCATACACCCATCAGGTGACTGATCATGCACTGATCACGTGGCTATCATGCACTGATCACGAGACTGATCATGCACTGATCACGTCTATATCATGCACTGATCACATGACTGCCATGCACTGATCACGTGGATGATCATACACTAATCACGTGACAGATCATGCACTGATCACGTGGCTGATCATGCACTGATACCGTGACTGAGCATGGACTGATCACATGACTATCATGTAGTGATCACGTGACTTAATGGCGCTGATCATGTGACTGATCATGCGCTGATCATGTTTGCTATCATACACTGATCATGTGCCTCTGGAGGCAATAAACAAAGAGCTGAGTAGGCACGAATCAAACAGTCAGCAGGCAATAATCATGGAACTCAGGTGTGAGGAATCATGCTGCTCAGCTGGCAATAATCAAGCAGCTGAGCAGGCAGGAATTACAGCACAGCTGGCAATTGTCAAGCAGATGACAGGCAGGAATCGTGCAGCTCAGCTGGCAATTGTCAAGCAGATGAGCAGACAGTAATCACGCAGCTCAGCAGGCCCTGATCACGTGACTGAGCATGCACTGTTCACGTGGCTGATCATACACTGATCACGTGATGATCATGCACTGATCACGTGGATATCATGCACTGATCACGTGGCTGATCATACACTGATCACGTGTCTGACCATGCACTGATCACGTGGCTGATCATGCACACTGATCACGTAACTGATCATGCACTGATCACGTGGCTATCATGCACTGATCACGTGGCTGATCATGCACTGATCACGTGGCTGATCATGCACTGTCACGTGACTATCATGCACTGATCACGTGGCACTCATGCACTGATCACGTGGCTGATCATGCACTGATCACGTGACTCATGCACTGATCACGTGGCTATCATGCACTGCTCACGTGGCTGATCATGCAATGATCATGTAGCTACCATGTACAGGTCACGTGAATGATCATACACCCATCAGGTGACTGATCATGCACTGATCACGTGGCTATCATGCACTGATCACGTGACTGATCATGCACTGATCACGTCTATATCATGCACTGATCACATGACTGCCCATGCACTGATCACGTGGATGATCATACACTAATCATGTGACAGATCATGCACTGATCACGTGGCTGATCATGCACTGATACCGTGACTGAGCATGGACTGATCACATGACTATCATGTAGTGATCACGTGACTTAATGGCGCTGATCATGTGACTGATCATGCACTGATCATGTTTGCTATCATACACTGATCATGTGCCTCTGGAGGCAATAAACAAAGAGCTGAGTAGGCACGAATCAAACAGTCAGCAGGCAATAATCATGGAACTCACTGTGAGGAATCATGCTGCTCAGCTGGCAATAATCAAGCAGCTGAGCAGGCAGGAATTACGCAGCACAGCTGGCAATTGTCAAGCAGATGACAGGCAGGAATCGTGCAGCTCAGCTGGCAATTGTCAAGCAGATGAGCAGACAGTAATCACGCAGCTCAGCAGGCCCAGATCACGTGACTGAGCATGCACTGTTCACGTGGCTGATCATACACTGATCACGTGATGATCATGCACTGATCACGTGGCTGATCATACACTGATCACGTGTCTGACCATGCACTGATCACGTGGCTGATCATACACTGCTCACGTAACTGATCATGCACTGATCACGTGGCTATCATGCACTGATCACGTGGCTGAACATGCACTGTTCACGTGGCTGATCACACACCTGTCACGTGACATATCATGCACTGATCACGTGGCACTCATGCACTGATCACGTGGCTGATCATACTCTGCTCACGTAACTCATGCACACATCACGTGGCTATCATGCACTGCTCACGTGGCTCGTCATGGAATGATCACGTAGCAACCATATACTGGTCACGTGACTGATCATGCAAGATCACGTAAATGATCATGCACTGTTCACGTGACTGATCATGTACTGATCACGTGACTGATCATGCACTGATCACGTGGCTATCATGCTCTGCTCACGTGGCTGATCATGCAACGATCACGTAGCAACCATGTACTGGTCACGTGACTGATCATGCACTGATCACGTAATTGATCCTGCACTGATCACGTGGCTCATCATGCACTGATCACGTGGCTGATCACACATGTATCACGTGACTGATCATGCACTGATCACGTGGCTATCATGCACTGATCACGTGGCTGTCATGCACTGATCACGTGGATATCATGCACTGATCACGTGGCTGATCACACACGTATCACATGACTGATCATGCACTGATCACGTGGCTATCATGCACTGATCACGTGGCTATCATGCACTGATCACGTGGCTGATCATGCAATGATCACGTAGCTACCATGTACTGGTCACGTGACTGATCATGCACTGATCACGTAATTGATCATGCACTGATCACGTGGCTGATCATGCACTGATCACGTGGCTGATCATGCACTGATCACGTGACTGATCATGCACTGATCACGTGACTGATCATGCACTGATCACGTGGCTATCATGCACTGATCACGTGACTGATCATGCACTGATCACGTGACTGATCATGCACTGATCACGTGGCTGATCATGCACTGATCACGTGGCTGATCATACTGATCACGTGACTGATCATGCACTGATCACGTGGCTATCATGCACTGATCACGTGGCTGATCATGCACTGATCACGTGGCTGATCACACACTGTCACGTGACTATCATGCACTGATCACGTGGCACTCATGCACTGATCACGTGGCTGATCATACTCTGCTCACGTAACTCATGCACACATCACGTGGCTATCATGCACTGATCACGTGGCTGTCATGGAATGATCACGTAGCAACCATATACTGGTCACGTGACTGATCATGCACTGATCACGTAAATGATCATGCACTGATCACGTGACTGATCATGCACTGATCACGTGACTGATCATGCACTGATCACGTGGCTATCATGCACTGATCACGTGGCTGATCATGCACTGATCACGTAGCAACCATGTACTGGTCACGTGACTGATCATGCACTGATCACGTAATGATCATGCACTGATCACGTGGCTGATCATGCACTGATCACGTGGCTGATCACACATGTATCACGTGACTGATCATGCACTGATCACGTGGCTCTCATGCACTGATCACGTGGCTGTCATGCACTGATCACGTGGATATCATGCACTGATCACGTGGCTGATCACACACGTATCACATGACTGATCATGCACTGATCACGTGGCTATCATGCACTGATCATGCACTGATCACGTGGCTGATCATGCACTGATCACGTGGCTATCATGCACTGATCACGTGACTGATCATGCACTGATCACGTAACTGATCATGCACTGATCACGTGGCTGATCATGCACTGATCACGTGGCTGATCATGCACTGATCACGTGACTGATCATGCACTGATCACGTGACTGATCATGCACTGATCACGTGGCTGATCATGCACTGATCACGTGACTGATCATGCACTGATCACGTGACTGATCATGCACTGATCACGTGGCTATCATGCACTGATCACGTGGCTGATCATGCACTGATCACGTGGCTGATCATGCACTGATCACGTGGCTGATCATGCACTGATCACGTGACTGATCATGCACTGATCACGTGACTGATCATGCACTGATCACGTGGCTATCATGCACTGCTCACGTGGCTGATCATGCCATGATCACGCAGCTACCATGTACTGGTCACATGACTGATCATGCACTGATCACGTGACTGATCATGCACTGATCACGTGGCTATCATGCACTACTCACGTGGCTGATCATGCAATGATCATGTAGCTACCATGTACAGGTCACGTGAATGATCATACACCCATCAGGTGACTGATCATGCACTGATCACGTGGCTATCATGCACTGATCACGAGACTGATCATGCACTGATCACGTCTATATCATGCACTGATCACATGACTGCCCATGCACTGATCACGTGGATGATCATACACTAATCATGTGACAGATCATGCACTGATCACGTGGCTGATCATGCACTGATACCGTGACTGAGCATGGACTGATCACATGACTATCATGTAGTGATCACGTGACTTAATGGCGCTGATCATGTGACTGATCATGCGCTGATCATGTTTGCTATCATACACTGATCATGTGCCTCTGGAGGCAATAAACAAAGAGCTGAGTAGGCACGAATCAAACAGTCAGCAGGCAATAATCATGGAACTCAGCTGTGAGGAATCATGCTGCTCAGCTGGCAATAATCAAGCAGCTGAGCAGGCAGGAATTACGCAGCACAGCTGGCAATTGTCAAGCAGATGACAGGCAGGAATCGTGCAGCTCAGCTGGCAATTGTCAAGCAGATGAGCAGACAGTAATCACGCAGCTCAGCAGGCCCAGATCACGTGACTGAGCATGCACTGTTCACGTGGCTGATCATACACTGATCACGTGATGATCATGCACTGATCACTTGGATATCATGCACTGATCACGTGGCTGATCATACACTGTTCACGTGTCTGACCATGCACTGATCACGTGGCTGATCATACACTGCTCACGTAACTGATCATGCACTGATCACGTGGCTATCATGCACTGATCACGTGGCTGATCATGCACTGATCACGTGGCTGATCACACACCTGTCACGTGACATATCATGCACTGATCACGTGGCACTCATGCACTGATCACGTGGCTGATCATACTCTGCTCACGTGACTCATGCACACATCACGTGGCTATCATGCACTGCTCACGTGGCTGATCATGCAATGATCATGTAGCTACCATGTACTGGTCACGTGAATGATCATGCACCCATCAGGTGACTGATCATGCACTGATCACGTGGCTATCATGCACTGATCACGTGACTGATCATGCACTGATCACGTCTATATCATGCACTGATCACATGACTGCCTGCACTGATCACGTGGATGATCATACACTGATCTTGTGACAGATCATGCACTGATCACGTGGCTGATCATGCACTGATACCGTGACTGAGCATGGACTGATCACATGACTATCATGTAGTGATCACGTGACTTAATGGCGCTGATCATGTGACTGATCATGCGCTGATCATGTTTGCTATCATACACTGATCATGTGCCTCTGGAGGCAATAAACAAAGAGCTGAGTAGGCACGAATCAAACAGTCAGCAGGCAATAATCATGGAACTCAGGTGTGAGGAATCATGCTGCTCAGCTGGCAATAATCAAGCAGCTGAGCAGGCAGGAATTACGCAGCACAGCTGGCAATTGTCAAGCAGATGACAGGCAGGAATCGTGCAGCTCAGCTGGCAATTGTCAAGCAGATGAGCAGACAGTAATCACGCAGCTCAGCAGGCCCAGATCACGTGACTGAGCATGCACTGTTCACGTGGCTGATCATACACTGATCACGTGATGATCATGCACTGATCACTTGGATATCATGCACTGATCACGTGGCTGATCATACACTGTTCACGTGTCTGACCATGCACTGATCACGTGGCTGATCATACACTGCTCACGTAACTGATCATGCACTGATCACGTGGCTATCATGCACTGATCACGTGGCTGAACATGCACTGTTCACGTGGCTGATCACACACCTGTCACGTGACATATCATGCACTGATCACGTGGCACTCATGCACTGATCACGTGGCTGATCATACTCTGCTCACGTAACTCATGCACACATCACGTGGCTATCATGCACTGCTCACGTGGCTCGTCATGGAATGATCACGTAGCAACCATATACTGGTCACGTGACTGATCATGCAAAGATCACGTAAATGATCATGCACTGTTCACGTGACTGATCATGCACTGATCACGTGACTGATCATGCACTGATCACGTGGCTATCATGCACTGCTCACGTGGCTGATCATGCAACGATCACGTAGCAACCATGTACTGGTCACGTGACTGATCATGCACTGATCACGTAATTGATCATGCACTGATCACGTGGCTCATCATGCACTGATCACGTGGCTGATCACACATGTATCACGTGACTGATCATGCACTGATCACGTGGCTCTCATGCACTGATCACGTGGCTGTCATGCACTGATCACGTGGATATCATGCACTGATCACGTGGCTGATCACACACGATCACATGACTGATCATGCACTGATCACGTGGCTATCATGCACTGATCACGTGGCTATCATGCACTGATCACGTGGCTATCATGCACTGATCACGTGGCTGATCATGCACTGATCACGTAGCTATCATGCACTGATCACGTGACTGATCATGCACTGATCACGTAACTGATCATGCACTGATCACGTGGCTGATCATGCACTGATCACGTGGCTGATCATGCACTGATCACGTGACTGATCATGCACTGATCACGTGACTGATCATGCACTGATCACGTGGCTATCATGCACTGATCACGTGGCTGATCATGCACTGATCACGTGGCTGATCATGCACTGATCACGTGGCTATCATGCACTGCTCACGTGGCTGATCATGCCATGATCACGCAGCTACCATGTACTGGTCACATGACTGATCATGCACTGATCACGTGACTGATCATGCAGTGATCACGTGGCTATCATGCACTACTCACGTGGCTGATCATGCAATGATCATGTAGCTACCATGTACAGGTCACGTGAATGATCATACACCCATCAGGTGACTGATCATGCACTGATCACGTGGCTATCATGCACTGATCACGAGACTGATCATGCACTGATCACGTCTATATCATGCACTGATCACATGACTGCCCATGCACTGATCACGTGGATGATCATACACTAATCTTGTGACAGATCATGCACTGATCACGTGGCTGATCATGCACTGATACCGTGACTGAGCATGGACTGATCACATGACTATCATGTAGTGATCACGTGACTTAATGGCGCTGATCATGTGACTGATCATGCGCTGATCATGTTTGCTATCATACACTGATCATGTGCCTCTGGAGGCAATAAACAAAGAGCTGAGTAGGCACGAATCAAACAGTCAGCAGGCAATAATCATGGAACTCAGGTGTGAGGAATCATGCTGCTCAGCTGGCAATAATCAAGCAGCTGAGCAGGCAGGAATTACGCAGCACAGCTGGCAATTGTCAAGCAGATGACAGGCAGGAATCGTGCAGCTCAGCTGGCAATTGTCAAGCAGATGAGCAGACAGTAATCACGCAGCTCAGCAGGCCCAGATCACGTGACTGAGCATGCACTGTTCACGTGGCTGATCATACACTGATCACGTGATGATCATGCACTGATCACTTGGATATCATGCACTGATCACGTGGCTGATCATACACTGTTCACGTGTCTGACCATGCACTGATCACGTGGCTGATCATACACTGCTCACGTAACTGATCATGCACTGATCACGTGGCTATCATGCACTGATCACGTGGCTGAACATGCACTGTTCACGTGGCTGATCACACACCTGTCACGTGACATATCATGCACTGATCACGTGGCACTCATGCACTGATCACGTGGCTGATCATACTCTGCTCACGTAACTCATGCACACATCACGTGGCTATCATGCACTGCTCACGTGGCTCGTCATGGAATGATCACGTAGCAACCATATACTGGTCACGTGACTGATCATGCAAAGATCACGTAAATGATCATGCACTGTTCACGTGACTGATCATGTACTGATCACGTGACTGATCATGCACTGATCACGTGGCTATCATGCTCTGCTCACGTGGCTGATCATGCAACGATCACGTAGCAACCATGTACTGGTCACGTGACTGATCATGCACTGATCACGTAATTGATCCTGCACTGATCACGTGGCTCATCATGCACTGATCACGTGGCTGATCACACATGTATCACGTGACTGATCATGCACTGATCACGTGGCTCTCATGCACTGATCACGTGGCTGTCATGCACTGATCACGTGGATATCATGCACTGATCACGTGGCTGATCACACACGTATCACATGACTGATCATGCACTGATCACGTGGCTATCATGCACTGATCACGTGGCTATCATGCACTGATCACGTGGCTGATCATGCAATGATCACGTAGCTACCATGTACTGGTCACGTGACTGATCATGCACTGATCACGTAATTGATCATGCACTGATCACGTGGCTGATCATGCACTGATCACGTGGCTGATCATACACTGATCACATAACTGATCATGCACTGATCACGTGACTGATCATGCACTGATCACGTGGCTATCATGCACTGATCACTTGGCTGGACATACACTGATCACGTGCCTGGTCATGCACTGATCACGTGGCTGATCATGCACTGATCACGTGACTGATCATGCACTGATCTCGTGTCTGATCATGCACTGATCACGTGGCTATCATGCACTGCTCACGTGGCTGATCATGCCATGATCACGCAGCTACCATGTACTGGTCACATGACTGATCATGCACTGATCACGTGACTGATCATGCAGTGATCACGTGGCTATCATGAACTACTCACGTGGCTGATCATGCAATGATCATGTAGCTACCATGTACAGGTCACGTGAATGATCATACACCCATCAGGTGACTGATCATGCACTGATCACGTGGCTATCATGCACTGATCACGAGACTGATCATGCACTGTTCACGTCTATATCATGCACTGATCACATGACTGCCCATGCACTGATCACGTGGATGATCATACACTAATCTTGTGACAGATCATGCACTGATCACGTGGCTGATCATGCACTGATACCGTGACTGAGCATGGACTGATCACATGACTATCATGTAGTGATCACGTGACTTAATGGCGCTGATCATGTGACTGATCATGCGCTGATCATGTTTGCTATCATACACTGATCATGTGCCTCTGGAGGCAATAAACAAAGAGCTGAGTAGGCACGAATCAAACAGTCAGCAGGCAATAATCATGGAACTCAGGTGTGAGGAATCATGCTGCTCAGCTGGCAATAATCAAGCAGCTGAGCAGGCAGGAATTACGCAGCACAGCTGGCAATTGTCAAGCAGATGACAGGCAGGAATCGTGCAGCTCAGCTGGCAATTGTCAAGCAGATGAGCAGACAGTAATCACGCAGCTCAGCAGGCCCAGATCACGTGACTGAGCATGCACTGTTCACGTGGCTGATCATACACTGATCACGTGATGATCATGCACTGATCACTTGGATATCATGCACTGATCACGTGGCTGATCATACACTGTTCACGTGTCTGACCATGCACTGATCACGTGGCTGATCATACACTGCTCACGTAACTGATCATGCACTGATCACGTGGCTATCATGCACTGATCACGTGGCTGAACATGCACTGTTCACGTGGCTGATCACACACCTGTCACGTGACATATCATGCACTGATCACGTGGCACTCATGCACTGATCACGTGGCTGATCATACTCTGCTCACGTAACTCATGCACACATCACGTGGCTATCATGCACTGCTCACGTGGCTCGTCATGGAATGATCACGTAGCAACCATATACTGGTCACGTGACTGATCATGCAAAGATCACGTAAATGATCATGCACTGTTCACGTGACTGATCATGTACTGATCACGTGACTGATCATGCACTGATCACGTGGCTATCATGCTCTGCTCACGTGGCTGATCATGCAACGATCACGTAGCAACCATGTACTGGTCACGTGACTGATCATGCACTGATCACGTAATTGATCATGCACTGATCACGTGGCTCATCATGCACTGATCACGTGGCTGATCACACATGTATCACGTGACTGATCATGCACTGATCACGTGGCTCTCATGCACTGATCACGTGGCTGTCATGCACTGATCACGTGGATATCATGCACTGATCACGTGGCTGATCACACACGTATCACATGACTGATCATGCACTGATCACGTGGCTATCATGCACTGATCACGTGGCTATCATGCACTGATCACGTGGCTATCATGCACTGATCACGTGGCTGATCATGCACTGATCACGTAGCTATCATGCACTGATCACGTGACTGATCATGCACTGATCACGTGGCTGATCATGCACTGATCACGTGACTGATCATGCACTGATCACGTGACTGATCATGCACTGATCACGTGGCTATCATGCACTGATCACGTGGCTGATCATGCACTGATCACGTGACTGATCATGCACTGATCACGTGGCTATCATGCACTGCTCACGTGGCTGATCATGCCATGATCACGCAGCTACCATGTACTGGTCACATGACTGATCATGCACTGATCACGTGACTGATCATGCAGTGATCACGTGGCTATCATGCACTACTCACGTGGCTGATCATGCAATGATCATGTAGCTACCATGTACAGGTCACGTGAATGATCATACACCCATCAGGTGACTGATCATGCACTGATCACGTGGCTATCATGCACTGATCACGAGACTGATCATGCACTGTTCACGTCTATATCATGCACTGATCACATGACTGCCCATGCACTGATCACGTGGATGATCATACACTAATCTTGTGACAGATCATGCACTGATCACGTGGCTGATCATGCACTGATACCGTGACTGAGCATGGACTGATCACATGACTATCATGTAGTGATCACGTGACTTAATGGCGCTGATCATGTGACTGATCATGCGCTGATCATGTTTGCTATCATACACTGATCATGTGCCTCTGGAGGCAATAAACAAAGAGCTGAGTAGGCACGAATCAAACAGTCAGCAGGCAATAATCATGGAACTCAGGTGTGAGGAATCATGCTGCTCAGCTGGCAATAATCAAGCAGCTGAGCAGGCAGGAATTACGCAGCACAGCTGGCAATTGTCAAGCAGATGACAGGCAGGAATCGTGCAGCTCAGCTGGCAATTGTCAAGCAGATGAGCAGACAGTAATCACGCAGCTCAGCAGGCCCAGATCACGTGACTGAGCATGCACTGTTCACGTGGCTGATCATACACTGATCACGTGATGATCATGCACTGATCACTTGGATATCATGCACTGATCACGTGGCTGATCATACACTGTTCACGTGTCTGACCATGCACTGATCACGTGGCTGATCATACACTGCTCACGTAACTGATCATGCACTGATCACGTGGCTATCATGCACTGATCACGTGGCTGAACATGCACTGTTCACGTGGCTGATCACACACCTGTCACGTGACATATCATGCACTGATCACGTGGCACTCATGCACTGATCACGTGGCTGATCATACTCTGCTCACGTAACTCATGCACACATCACGTGGCTATCATGCACTGCTCACGTGGCTCGTCATGGAATGATCACGTAGCAACCATATACTGGTCACGTGACTGATCATGCAAAGATCACGTAAATGATCATGCACTGTTCACGTGACTGATCATGTACTGATCACGTGACTGATCATGCACTGATCACGTGGCTATCATGCTCTGCTCACGTGGCTGATCATGCAACGATCACGTAGCAACCATGTACTGGTCACGTGACTGATCATGCACTGATCACGTAATTGATCCTGCACTGATCACGTGGCTCATCATGCACTGATCACGTGGCTGATCACACATGTATCACGTGACTGATCATGCACTGATCACGTGGCTCTCATGCACTGATCACGTGGCTGTCATGCACTGATCACGTGGATATCATGCACTGATCACGTGGCTGATCACACACGTATCACATGACTGATCATGCACTGATCACGTGGCTATCATGCACTGATCACGTGGCTATCATGCACTGATCACGTGGCTGATCATGCAATGATCACGTAGCTACCATGTACTGGTCACGTGACTGATCATGCACTGATCACGTAATTGATCATGCACTGATCATGTGGCTGATCATGCACTGATCACGTGGCTGATCATACACTGATCACATAACTGATCATGCACTGATCACGTGACTGATCATGCACTGATCACGTGGCTATCATGCACTGATCACTTGGCTGACATACACTGATCACGTGCCTGATCATGCACTGATCACGTGGCTGATCATGCACTGATCACGTGACTGATCATGCACTGATCACGTGTCTGATCATGCACTGATCACGTGGCTATCATGCACTGCTCACGTGGCTGATCATGCCATGATCACGCAGCTACCATGTACTGGTCACATGACTGATCATGCACTGATCACGTGACTGATCATGCAGTGATCACGTGGCTATCATGAACTACTCACGTGGCTGATCATGCAATGATCATGTAGCTACCATGTACAGGTCACGTGAATGATCATACACCCATCAGGTGACTGATCATGCACTGATCACGTGGCTATCATGCACTGATCACGAGACTGATCATGCACTGTTCACGTCTATATCATGCACTGATCACATGACTGCCCATGCACTGATCACGTGGATGATCATACACTAATCTTGTGACAGATCATGCACTGATCACGTGGCTGATCATGCACTGATACCGTGACTGAGCATGGACTGATCACATGACTATCATGTAGTGATCACGTGACTTAATGGCGCTGATCATGTGACTGATCATGCGCTGATCATGTTTGCTATCATACACTGATCATGTGCCTCTGGAGGCAATAAACAAAGAGCTGAGTAGGCACGAATCAAACAGTCAGCAGGCAATAATCATGGAACTCAGGTGTGAGGAATCATGCTGCTCAGCTGGCAATAATCAAGCAGCTGAGCAGGCAGGAATTACGCAGCACAGCTGGCAATTGTCAAGCAGATGACAGGCAGGAATCGTGCAGCTCAGCTGGCAATTGTCAAGCAGATGAGCAGACAGTAATCACGCAGCTCAGCAGGCCCAGATCACGTGACTGAGCATGCACTGTTCACGTGGCTGATCATACACTGATCACGTGATGATCATGCACTGATCACTTGGATATCATGCACTGATCACGTGGCTGATCATACACTGTTCACGTGTCTGACCATGCACTGATCACGTGGCTGATCATACACTGCTCACGTAACTGATCATGCACTGATCACGTGGCTATCATGCACTGATCACGTGGCTGAACATGCACTGTTCACGTGGCTGATCACACACCTGTCACGTGACATATCATGCACTGATCACGTGGCACTCATGCACTGATCACGTGGCTGATCATACTCTGCTCACGTAACTCATGCACACATCACGTGGCTATCATGCACTGCTCACGTGGCTCGTCATGGAATGATCACGTAGCAACCATATACTGGTCACGTGACTGATCATGCAAAGATCACGTAAATGATCATGCACTGTTCACGTGACTGATCATGTACTGATCACGTGACTGATCATGCACTGATCACGTGGCTATCATGCTCTGCTCACGTGGCTGATCATGCAACGATCACGTAGCAACCATGTACTGGTCACGTGACTGATCATGCACTGATCACGTAATTGATCCTGCACTGATCACGTGGCTCATCATGCACTGATCACGTGGCTGATCACACATGTATCACGTGACTGATCATGCACTGATCACGTGGCTCTCATGCACTGATCACGTGGCTGTCATGCACTGATCACGTGGATATCATGCACTGATCACGTGGCTGATCACACACGTATCACATGACTGATCATGCACTGATCACGTGGCTATCATGCACTGATCACGTGGCTATCATGCACTGATCACGTGGCTATCATGCACTGATCACGTGGCTGATCATGCACTGATCACGTAGCTATCATGCACTGATCACGTGACTGATCATGCACTGATCACGTGGCTGATCATGCACTGATCACGTGGCTGATCATGCACTGATCACGTGGCTGATCATGCACTGATCACGTGACTGATCATGCACTGATCACGTGACTGATCATGCACTGATCACGTGGCTGATCATGCACTGATCACGTGGCTGATCATGCACTGATCACGTGACTGATCATGCACTGATCACGTGGCTATCATGCACTGCTCACGTGGCTGATCATGCCATGATCACGCAGCTACCATGTACTGGTCACATGACTGATCATGCACTGATCACGTGACTGATCATGCACTGATCACGTGGCTATCATGCACTACTCACGTGGCTGATCATGCAATGATCATGTAGCTACCATGTACAGGTCACGTGAATGATCATACACCCATCAGGTGACTGATCATGCACTGATCACGTGGCTATCATGCACTGATCACGAGACTGATCATGCACTGTTCACGTCTATATCATGCACTGATCACATGACTGCCCGTGCACTGATCACGTGGATGATCATACACTAATCTTGTGACAGATCATGCACTGATCACGTGGCTGATCATGCACTGATACCGTGACTGAGCATGGACTGATCACATGACTATCATGTAGTGATCACGTGACTTAATGGCGCTGATCATGTGACTGATCATGCGCTGATCATGTTTGCTATCATACACTGATCATGTGCCTCTGGAGGCAATAAACAAAGAGCTGAGTAGGCACGAATCAAACAGTCAGCAGGCAATAATCATGGAACTCAGGTGTGAGGAATCATGCTGCTCAGCTGGCAATAATCAAGCAGCTGAGCAGGCAGGAATTACGCAGCACAGCTGGCAATTGTCAAGCAGATGACAGGCAGGAATCGTGCAGCTCAGCTGGCAATTGTCAAGCAGATGAGCAGACAGTAATCACGCAGCTCAGCAGGCCCAGATCACGTGACTGAGCATGCACTGTTCACGTGGCTGATCATACACTGATCACGTGATGATCATGCACTGATCACTTGGATATCATGCACTGATCACGTGGCTGATCATACACTGTTCACGTGTCTGACCATGCACTGATCACGTGGCTGATCATACACTGCTCACGTAACTGATCATGCACTGATCACGTGGCTATCATGCACTGATCACGTGGCTGAACATGCACTGTTCACGTGGCTGATCACACACCTGTCAAGTGACATATCATGCACTGATCACGTGGCACTCATGCACTGATCACGTGTCTGATCATACTCTGCTCACGTAACTCATGCACACATCACGTGGCTATCATGCACTGCTCACGTGGCTGATCATGCAATGATCACGTACTTACCATGTACTGGTCACGTGACTGATCATGCACTGATCACGTGGCTGATCATGCACTGATCACGTGGCTGATCATGCACTGATCACGTGACTGATCATGCACTGATCACGTCTATATCATGCACTGATCACGTGACTGATCATGCACTGATCACGTGGATGATCATGCACTGATCACGTGACTGATCATGCACTGATCACGTGGCTATCATGCACTGATCACGTGGCTGATCATGCACTGATCACGTGGCTATCATGTACTGATCACGTGACTGATCATGCACTGATCACGTGATCATGCACTGATCACGTGGCTCATGCACTGATCACGTGGCTGATCACACATGATCACGTGACTGATCATGCACTGATCACGTGGCTATCATGCACTGATCACGTGGCTGTCATGCACTGATCACGTGGATATCATGCACTGATCACGTGGCTGATCACACACGATCACATGACTGATCATGCACTGATCACGTGGCTGATCATGCACTGATCACGTGGCTGATCATGCACTGATCACGTGGCTATCATGCACTGATCACGTGGCTGATCATGCACTGATCACGTAGCTATCATGCACTGATCACGTGACTGATCATGCACTGATCACGTAACTGATCATGCACTGATCACGTGGCTGATCATGCACTGATCACGTGGCTGATCATGCACTGATCACGTGACTGATCATGCACTGATCACGTGACTGATCATGCACTGATCACGTGGCTGATCATGCACTGATCACGTGGCTGATCATGCACTGATCACGTGACTGATCATGCACTGATCACGTGGCTATCATGCACTGCTCACGTGGCTGATCATGCCATGATCACGCAGCTACCATGTACTGGTCACATGACTGATCATGCACTGATCACGTGACTGATCATGCAGTGATCACGTGGCTATCATGCACTACTCACGTGGCTGATCATGCAATGATCATGTAGCTACCATGTACAGGTCACGTGAATGATCATACACCCATCAGGTGACTGATCATGCACTGATCACGTGGCTATCATGCACTGATCACGAGACTGATCATGCACTGTTCACGTCTATATCATGCACTGATCACATGACTGCCCGTGCACTGATCACGTGGATGATCATACACTAATCTTGTGACAGATCATGCACTGATCACGTGGCTGATCATGCACTGATACCGTGACTGAGCATGGACTGATCACATGACTATCATGTAGTGATCACGTGACTTAATGGCGCTGATCATGTGACTGATCATGCGCTGATCATGTTTGCTATCATACACTGATCATGTGCCTCTGGAGGCAATAAACAAAGAGCTGAGTAGGCACGAATCAAACAGTCAGCAGGCAATAATCATGGAACTCAGGTGTGAGGAATCATGCTGCTCAGCTGGCAATAATCAAGCAGCTGAGCAGGCAGGAATTACGCAGCACAGCTGGCAATTGTCAAGCAGATGACAGGCAGGAATCGTGCAGCTCAGCTGGCAATTGTCAAGCAGATGAGCAGACAGTAATCACGCAGCTCAGCAGGCCCAGATCACGTGACTGAGCATGCACTGTTCACGTGGCTGATCATACACTGATCACGTGATGATCATGCACTGATCACTTGGATATCATGCACTGATCACGTGGCTGATCATACACTGTTCACGTGTCTGACCATGCACTGATCACGTGGCTGATCATACACTGCTCACGTAACTGATCATGCACTGATCACGTGGCTATCATGCACTGATCACGTGGCTGAACATGCACTGTTCACGTGGCTGATCACACACCTGTCACGTGACATATCATGCACTGATCACGTGGCACTCATGCACTGATCACGTGGCTGATCATACTCTGCTCACGTAACTCATGCACACATCACGTGGCTATCATGCACTGCTCACGTGGCTCGTCATGGAATGATCACGTAGCAACCATATACTGGTCACGTGACTGATCATGCAAAGATCACGTAAATGATCATGCACTGTTCACGTGACTGATCATGTACTGATCACGTGACTGATCATGCACTGATCACGTGGCTATCATGCTCTGCTCACGTGGCTGATCATGCAACGATCACGTAGCAACCATGTACTGGTCACGTGACTGATCATGCACTGATCACGTAATTGATCCTGCACTGATCACGTGGCTCATCATGCACTGATCACGTGGCTGATCACACATGTATCACGTGACTGATCATGCACTGATCACGTGGCTCTCATGCACTGATCACGTGGCTGTCATGCACTGATCACGTGGATATCATGCACTGATCACGTGGCTGATCACACACGTATCACATGACTGATCATGCACTGATCACGTGGCTATCATGCACTGATCACGTGGCTATCATGCACTGATCACGTGGCTGATCATGCAATGATCACGTAGCTACCATGTACTGGTCACGTGACTGATCATGCACTGATCACGTAATTGATCATGCACTGATCATGTGGCTGATCATGCACTGATCACGTGGCTGATCATACACTGATCACATAACTGATCATGCACTGATCACGTGACTGATCATGCACTGATCACGTGGCTATCATGCACTGATCACTTGGCTGACATACACTGATCACGTGCCTGGTCATGCACTGATCACGTGGCTGATCATGCACTGATCACGTGACTGATCATGCACTGATCACGTGTCTGATCATGCACTGATCACGTGGCTATCATGCACTGCTCACGTGGCTGATCATGCCATGATCACGCAGCTACCATGTACTGGTCACATGACTGATCATGCACTGATCACGTGACTGATCATGCAGTGATCACGTGGCTATCATGAACTACTCACGTGGCTGATCATGCAATGATCATGTAGCTACCATGTACAGGTCACGTGAATGATCATACACCCATCAGGTGACTGATCATGCACTGATCACGTGGCTATCATGCACTGATCACGAGACTGATCATGCACTGTTCACGTCTATATCATGCACTGATCACATGACTGCCCATGCACTGATCACGTGGATGATCATACACTAATCTTGTGACAGATCATGCACTGATCACGTGGCTGATCATGCACTGATACCGTGACTGAGCATGGACTGATCACATGACTATCATGTAGTGATCACGTGACTTAATGGCGCTGATCATGTGACTGATCATGCGCTGATCATGTTTGCTATCATACACTGATCATGTGCCTCTGGAGGCAATAAACAAAGAGCTGAGTAGGCACGAATCAAACAGTCAGCAGGCAATAATCATGGAACTCAGGTGTGAGGAATCATGCTGCTCAGCTGGCAATAATCAAGCAGCTGAGCAGGCAGGAATTACGCAGCACAGCTGGCAATTGTCAAGCAGATGACAGGCAGGAATCGTGCAGCTCAGCTGGCAATTGTCAAGCAGATGAGCAGACAGTAATCACGCAGCTCAGCAGGCCCAGATCACGTGACTGAGCATGCACTGTTCACGTGGCTGATCATACACTGATCACGTGATGATCATGCACTGATCACTTGGATATCATGCACTGATCACGTGGCTGATCATACACTGTTCACGTGTCTGACCATGCACTGATCACGTGGCTGATCATACACTGCTCACGTAACTGATCATGCACTGATCACGTGGCTATCATGCACTGATCACGTGGCTGAACATGCACTGTTCACGTGGCTGATCACACACCTGTCACGTGACATATCATGCACTGATCACGTGGCACTCATGCACTGATCACGTGGCTGATCATACTCTGCTCACGTAACTCATGCACACATCACGTGGCTATCATGCACTGCTCACGTGGCTCGTCATGGAATGATCACGTAGCAACCATATACTGGTCACGTGACTGATCATGCAAAGATCACGTAAATGATCATGCACTGTTCACGTGACTGATCATGTACTGATCACGTGACTGATCATGCACTGATCACGTGGCTATCATGCACTGCTCACGTGGCTGATCATGCAACGATCACGTAGCAACCATGTACTGGTCACGTGACTGATCATGCACTGATCACGTAATTGATCCTGCACTGATCACGTGGCTCATCATGCACTGATCACGTGGCTGATCACACATGTATCACGTGACTGATCATGCACTGATCACGTGGCTCTCATGCACTGATCACGTGGCTGTCATGCACTGATCACGTGGATATCATGCACTGATCACGTGGCTGATCACACACGATCACATGACTGATCATGCACTGATCACGTGGCTATCATGCACTGATCACGTGGCTATCATGCACTGATCACGTGGCTATCATGCACTGATCACGTGGCTGATCATGCACTGATCACGTAGCTATCATGCACTGATCACGTGACTGATCATGCACTGATCACGTAATTGATCATGCACTGATCACGTGGCTGATCATGCACTGATCACGTGGCTGATCATGCACTGATCACGTGACTGATCATGCACTGATCACGTGACTGATCATGCACTGATCACGTGGCTATCATGCACTGATCACGTGGCTGATCATGCACTGATCACGTGACTGATCATGCACTGATCACGTGGCTATCATGCACTGATCACGTGGCTGATCATGCCATGATCACGCAGCTACCATGTACTGGTCACATGACTGATCATGCACTGATCACGTGACTGATCATGCAGTGATCACGTGGCTATCATGCACTACTCACGTGGCTGATCATGCAATGATCATGTAGCTACCATGTACAGGTCACGTGAATGATCATACACCCATCAGGTGACTGATCATGCACTGATCACGTGGCTATCATGCACTGATCACGAGACTGATCATGCACTGATCACGTCTATATCATGCACTGATCACATGACTGCCCATGCACTGATCACGTGGATGATCATACACTAATCTTGTGACAGATCATGCACTGATCACGTGGCTGATCATGCACTGATACCGTGACTGAGCATGGACTGATCACATGACTATCATGTAGTGATCACGTGACTTAATGGCGCTGATCATGTGACTGATCATGCGCTGATCATGTTTGCTATCATACACTGATCATGTGCCTCTGGAGGCAATAAACAAAGAGCTGAGTAGGCACGAATCAAACAGTCAGCAGGCAATAATCATGGAACTCAGGTGTGAGGAATCATGCTGCTCAGCTGGCAATAATCAAGCAGCTGAGCAGGCAGGAATTACGCAGCACAGCTGGCAATTGTCAAGCAGATGACAGGCAGGAATCGTGCAGCTCAGCTGGCAATTGTCAAGCAGATGAGCAGACAGTAATCACGCAGCTCAGCAGGCCCAGATCACGTGACTGAGCATGCACTGTTCACGTGGCTGATCATACACTGATCACGTGATGATCATGCACTGATCACTTGGATATCATGCACTGATCACGTGGCTGATCATACACTGTTCACGTGTCTGACCATGCACTGATCACGTGGCTGATCATACACTGCTCACGTAACTGATCATGCACTGATCACGTGGCTATCATGCACTGATCACGTGGCTGAACATGCACTGTTCACGTGGCTGATCACACACCTGTCACGTGACATATCATGCACTGATCACGTGGCACTCATGCACTGATCACGTGGCTGATCATACTCTGCTCACGTAACTCATGCACACATCACGTGGCTATCATGCACTGCTCACGTGGCTCGTCATGGAATGATCACGTAGCAACCATATACTGGTCACGTGACTGATCATGCAAGATCACGTAAATGATCATGCACTGTTCACGTGACTGATCATGTACTGATCACGTGACTGATCATGCACTGATCACGTGGCTATCATGCACTGCTCACGTGGCTGATCATGCAACGATCACGTAGCAACCATGTACTGGTCACGTGACTGATCATGCACTGATCACGTAATTGATCATGCACTGATCACGTGGCTCATCATGCACTGATCACGTGGCTGATCACACATGTATCACGTGACTGATCATGCACTGATCACGTGGCTCTCATGCACTGATCACGTGGCTGTCATGCACTGATCACGTGGATATCATGCACTGATCACGTGGCTGATCACACACGTATCACATGACTGATCATGCACTGATCACGTGGCTATCATGCACTGATCACGTGGCTATCATGCACTGATCACGTGGCTGATCATGCAATGATCACGTAGCTACCATGTACTGGTCACGTGACTGATCATGCACTGATCACGTAATTGATCATGCACTGATCACGTGGCTGATCATGCACTGATCACGTGGCTGATCATGCACTGATCACGTAACTGATCATGCACTGATCACGTGACTGATCATGCACTGATCACGTGGCTATCATGCACTGATCACGTGGCTGACATGCACTGATCACGTGCCTGATCATGCACTGATCACGTGGCTGATCATGCACTGATCACGTGACTGATCATGCACTGATCACGTGTCTGATCATGCACTGATCACGTGGCTATCATGCACTGCTCACGTGGCTGATCATGCCATGATCACGCAGCTACCATGTACTGGTCACATGACTGATCATGCACTGATCACGTGACTGATCATGCAGTGATCACGTGGCTATCATGCACTACTCACGTGGCTGATCATGCAATGATCATGTAGCTACCATGTACAGGTCACGTGAATGATCATACACCCATCAGGTGACTGATCATGCACTGATCACGTGGCTATCATGCACTGATCACGAGACTGATCATGCACTGATCACGTCTATATCATGCACTGATCACATGACTGCCCATGCACTGATCACGTGGATGATCATACACTAATCTTGTGACAGATCATGCACTGATCACGTGGCTGATCATGCACTGATACCGTGACTGAGCATGGACTGATCACATGACTATCATGTAGTGATCACGTGACTTAATGGCGCTGATCATGTGACTGATCATGCGCTGATCATGTTTGCTATCATACACTGATCATGTGCCTCTGGAGGCAATAAACAAAGAGCTGAGTAGGCACGAATCAAACAGTCAGCAGGCAATAATCATGGAACTCAGGTGTGAGGAATCATGCTGCTCAGCTGGCAATAATCAAGCAGCTGAGCAGGCAGGAATTACGCAGCACAGCTGGCAATTGTCAAGCAGATGACAGGCAGGAATCGTGCAGCTCAGCTGGCAATTGTCAAGCAGATGAGCAGACAGTAATCACGCAGCTCAGCAGGCCCAGATCACGTGACTGAGCATGCACTGTTCACGTGGCTGATCATACACTGATCACGTGATGATCATGCACTGATCACGTGGCTGATCATACACTGTTCACGTGTCTGACCATGCACTGATCACGTGGCTGATCATACACTGCTCACGTAACTGATCATGCACTGATCACGTGGCTATCATGCACTGATCACGTGGCTGAACATGCACTGTTCACGTGGCTGATCACACACCTGTCACGTGACATATCATGCACTGATCACGTGGCACTCATGCACTGATCACGTGGCTGATCATACTCTGCTCACGTAACTCATGCACACATCACGTGGCTATCATGCACTGCTCACGTGGCTCGTCATGGAATGATCACGTAGCAACCATATACTGGTCACGTGACTGATCATGCAAAGATCACGTAAATGATCATGCACTGTTCACGTGACTGATCATGTACTGATCACGTGACTGATCATGCACTGATCACGTGGCTATCATGCTCTGCTCACGTGGCTGATCATGCAACGATCACGTAGCAACCATGTACTGGTCACGTGACTGATCATGCACTGATCACGTAATTGATCCTGCACTGATCACGTGGCTCATCATGCACTGATCACGTGGCTGATCACACATGTATCACGTGACTGATCATGCACTGATCACGTGGCTCTCATGCACTGATCACGTGGCTGTCATGCACTGATCACGTGGATATCATGCACTGATCACGTGGCTGATCACACACGTATCACATGACTGATCATGCACTGATCACGTGGCTATCATGCACTGATCACGTGGCTATCATGCACTGATCACGTGGCTGATCATGCAATGATCACGTAGCTACCATGTACTGGTCACGTGACTGATCATGCACTGATCACGTAATTGATCATGCACTGATCACGTGGCTGATCATGCACTGATCACGTGGCTGATCATGCACTGATCACGTAACTGATCATGCACTGATCACGTGACTGATCATGCACTGATCACGTGGCTATCATGCACTGATCACGTGGCTGATCATGCACTGATCACGTGCCTGATCATGCACTGATCACGTGGCTGATCATGCACTGATCACGTGACTGATCATGCACTGATCACGTGACTGATCATGCACTGATCACGTGGCTATCATGCACTGATCACGTGGCTGATCATGCCATGATCACGCAGCTACCATGTACTGGTCACATGACTGATCATGCACTGATCACGTGACTGATCATGCACTGATCACGTGGCTATCATGCACTACTCACGTGGCTGATCATGCAATGATCATGTAGCTACCATGTACAGGTCACGTGAATGATCATACACCCATCAGGTGACTGATCATGCACTGATCACGTGGCTATCATGCACTGATCACGAGACTGATCATGCACTGATCACGTCTATATCATGCACTGATCACATGACTGCCCATGCACTGATCACGTGGATGATCATACACTAATCTTGTGACAGATCATGCACTGATCACGTGGCTGATCATGCACTGATACCGTGACTGAGCATGGACTGATCACATGACTATCATGTAGTGATCACGTGACTTAATGGCGCTGATCATGTGACTGATCATGCGCTGATCATGTTTGCTATCATACACTGATCATGTGCCTCTGGAGGCAATAAACAAAGAGCTGAGTAGGCACGAATCAAACAGTCAGCAGGCAATAATCATGGAACTCAGGTGTGAGGAATCATGCTGCTCAGCTGGCAATAATCAAGCAGCTGAGCAGGCAGGAATTACGCAGCACAGCTGGCAATTGTCAAGCAGATGACAGGCAGGAATCGTGCAGCTCAGCTGGCAATTGTCAAGCAGATGAGCAGACAGTAATCACGCAGCTCAGCAGGCCCAGATCACGTGACTGAGCATGCACTGTTCACGTGGCTGATCATACACTGATCACGTGATGATCATGCACTGATCACGTGGATATCATGCACTGATCACGTGGCTGATCATACACTGATCACGTGTCTGACCATGCACTGATCACGTGGCTGATCATGCACTGATCACGTAACTGATCATGCACTGATCACGTGGCTATCATGCACTGATCACGTGGCTGATCATGCACTGATCACGTGGCTGATCACACACTGTCACGTGACATATCATGCACTGATCACGTGGCACTCATGCACTGATCACGTGGCTGATCATGCACTGATCACGTGACTCATGCACTGATCACGTGGCTATCATGCACTGCTCACGTGGCTGATCATGCAATGATCATGTAGCTACCATGTACAGGTCACGTGAATGATCATACACCCATCAGGTGACTGATCATGCACTGATCACGTGGCTATCATGCACTGATCACGTGACTGATCATGCACTGATCACGTCTATATCATGCACTGATCACATGACTGCCCATGCACTGATCACGTGGATGATCATACACTAATCATGTGACAGATCATGCACTGATCACGTGGCTGATCATGCACTGATACCGTGACTGAGCATGGACTGATCACATGACTATCATGTAGTGATCACGTGACTTAATGGCGCTGATCATGTGACTGATCATGCGCTGATCATGTTTGCTATCATACACTGATCATGTGCCTCTGGAGGCAATAAACAAAGAGCTGAGTAGGCACGAATCAAACAGTCAGCAGGCAATAATCATGGAACTCAGGTGTGAGGAATCATGCTGCTCAGCTGGCAATAATCAAGCAGCTGAGCAGGCAGGAATTACGCAGCACAGCTGGCAATTGTCAAGCAGATGACAGGCAGGAATCGTGCAGCTCAGCTGGCAATTGTCAAGCAGATGAGCAGACAGTAATCACGCAGCTCAGCAGGCCCAGATCACGTGACTGAGCATGCACTGTTCACGTGGCTGATCATACACTGATCACGTGATGATCATGCACTGATCACGTGGCTGATCATACACTGTTCACGTGTCTGACCATGCACTGATCACGTGGCTGATCATACACTGCTCACGTAACTGATCATGCACTGATCACGTGGCTATCATGCACTGATCACGTGGCTGAACATGCACTGTTCACGTGGCTGATCACACACCTGTCACGTGACATATCATGCACTGATCACGTGGCACTCATGCACTGATCACGTGGCTGATCATACTCTGCTCACGTAACTCATGCACACATCACGTGGCTATCATGCACTGCTCACGTGGCTCGTCATGGAATGATCACGTAGCAACCATATACTGGTCACGTGACTGATCATGCAAAGATCACGTAAATGATCATGCACTGTTCACGTGACTGATCATGTACTGATCACGTGACTGATCATGCACTGATCACGTGGCTATCATGCTCTGCTCACGTGGCTGATCATGCAACGATCACGTAGCAACCATGTACTGGTCACGTGACTGATCATGCACTGATCACGTAATTGATCCTGCACTGATCACGTGGCTCATCATGCACTGATCACGTGGCTGATCACACATGTATCACGTGACTGATCATGCACTGATCACGTGGCTCTCATGCACTGATCACGTGGCTGTCATGCACTGATCACGTGGATATCATGCACTGATCACGTGGCTGATCACACACGTATCACATGACTGATCATGCACTGATCACGTGGCTATCATGCACTGATCACGTGGCTATCATGCACTGATCACGTGGCTGATCATGCAATGATCACGTAGCTACCATGTACTGGTCACGTGACTGATCATGCACTGATCACGTAATTGATCATGCACTGATCATGTGGCTGATCATGCACTGATCACGTGGCTGATCATGCACTGATCACGTAACTGATCATGCACTGATCACGTGACTGATCATGCACTGATCACGTGGCTATCATGCACTGATCACGTGGCTGACATACACTGATCACGTGCCTGATCATGCACTGATCACGTGGCTGATCATGCACTGATCACGTGACTGATCATGCACTGATCACGTGTCTGATCATGCACTGATCACGTGGCTATCATGCACTGCTCACGTGGCTGATCATGCCATGATCACGCAGCTACCATGTACTGGTCACATGACTGATCATGCACTGATCACGTGACTGATCATGCAGTGATCACGTGGCTATCATGCACTACTCACGTGGCTGATCATGCAATGATCATGTAGCTACCATGTACAGGTCACGTGAATGATCATACACCCATCAGGTGACTGATCATGCACTGATCACGTGGCTATCATGCACTGATCACGAGACTGATCATGCACTGATCACGTCTATATCATGCACTGATCACATGACTGCCCATGCACTGATCACGTGGATGATCATACACTAATCTTGTGACAGATCATGCACTGATCACGTGGCTGATCATGCACTGATACCGTGACTGAGCATGGACTGATCACATGACTATCATGTAGTGATCACGTGACTTAATGGCGCTGATCATGTGACTGATCATGCGCTGATCATGTTTGCTATCATACACTGATCATGTGCCTCTGGAGGCAATAAACAAAGAGCTGAGTAGGCACGAATCAAACAGTCAGCAGGCAATAATCATGGAACTCAGGTGTGAGGAATCATGCTGCTCAGCTGGCAATAATCAAGCAGCTGAGCAGGCAGGAATTACGCAGCACAGCTGGCAATTGTCAAGCAGATGACAGGCAGGAATCGTGCAGCTCAGCTGGCAATTGTCAAGCAGATGAGCAGACAGTAATCACGCAGCTCAGCAGGCCCAGATCACGTGACTGAGCATGCACTGTTCACGTGGCTGATCATACACTGATCACGTGATGATCATGCACTGATCACTTGGATATCATGCACTGATCACGTGGCTGATCATACACTGTTCACGTGTCTGACCATGCACTGATCACGTGGCTGATCATACACTGCTCACGTAACTGATCATGCACTGATCACGTGGCTATCATGCACTGATCACGTGGCTGAACATGCACTGTTCACGTGGCTGATCACACACCTGTCACGTGACATATCATGCACTGATCACGTGGCACTCATGCACTGATCACGTGGCTGATCATACTCTGCTCACGTAACTCATGCACACATCACGTGGCTATCATGCACTGCTCACGTGGCTGATCATGGAATGATCACGTAGCAACCATATACTGGTCACGTGACTGATCATGCAAAGATCACGTAAATGATCATGCACTGTTCACGTGACTGATCATGTACTGATCACGTGACTGATCATGCACTGATCACGTGGCTATCATGCTCTGCTCACGTGGCTGATCATGCAACGATCACGTAGCAACCATGTACTGGTCACGTGACTGATCATGCACTGATCACGTAATTGATCCTGCACTGATCACGTGGCTCATCATGCACTGATCACGTGGCTGATCACACATGTATCACGTGACTGATCATGCACTGATCACGTGGCTCTCATGCACTGATCACGTGGCTGTCATGCACTGATCACGTGGATATCATGCACTGATCACGTGGCTGATCACACACGATCACATGACTGATCATGCACTGATCACGTGGCTATCATGCACTGATCACGTGGCTGATCATGCACTGATCACGTGGCTATCATGCACTGATCACGTGGCTGATCACACATGATCACGTGACTGATCATGCACTGATCACGTGGCTGATCATGCACTGATCACGTGGCTGATCATGCACTGATCACGTGGCTATCATGCACTGATCACGTGGCTGATCATGCACTGATCACGTAGCTACCATGCACTGATCACGTGACTGATCATGCACTGATCACGTAATTGATCATGCACTGATCACGTGGCTGATCATGCACTGATCACGTGGCTGATCATACACTGATCACGTGACTGATCATGCACTGATCACGTGACTGATCATGCACTGATCACGTGGCTATCATGCACTGATCACGTGGCTGACATACACTGATCACGTGCCTGATCATGCACTGATCACGTGGCTGATCATGCACTGATCACGTGACTGATCATGCACTGATCACGTGTCTGATCATGCACTGATCACGTGGCTATCATGCACTGCTCACGTGGCTGATCATGCCATGATCACGCAGCTACCATGTACTGGTCACATGACTGATCATGCACTGATCACGTGACTGATCATGCACTGATCACGTGGCTATCATGCACTACTCACGTGGCTGATCATGCAATGATCATGTAGCTACCATGTACAGGTCACGTGAATGATCATACACCCATCAGGTGACTGATCATGCACTGATCACGTGGCTATCATGCACTGATCACGAGACTGATCATGCACTGTTCACGTCTATATCATGCACTGATCACATGACTGCCCATGCACTGATCACGTGGATGATCATACACTAATCTTGTGACAGATCATGCACTGATCACGTGGCTGATCATGCACTGATACCGTGACTGAGCATGGACTGATCACATGACTATCATGTAGTGATCACGTGACTTAATGGCGCTGATCATGTGACTGATCATGCGCTGATCATGTTTGCTATCATACACTGATCATGTGCCTCTGGAGGCAATAAACAAAGAGCTGAGTAGGCACGAATCAAACAGTCAGCAGGCAATAATCATGGAACTCAGGTGTGAGGAATCATGCTGCTCAGCTGGCAATAATCAAGCAGCTGAGCAGGCAGGAATTACGCAGCACAGCTGGCAATTGTCAAGCAGATGACAGGCAGGAATCGTGCAGCTCAGCTGGCAATTGTCAAGCAGATGAGCAGACAGTAATCACGCAGCTCAGCAGGCCCAGATCACGTGACTGAGCATGCACTGTTCACGTGGCTGATCATACACTGATCACGTGATGATCATGCACTGATCACGTGGCTGATCATACACTGTTCACGTGTCTGACCATGCACTGATCACGTGGCTGATCATACACTGCTCACGTAACTGATCATGCACTGATCACGTGGCTATCATGCACTGATCACGTGGCTGAACATGCACTGTTCACGTGGCTGATCACACACCTGTCACGTGACATATCATGCACTGATCACGTGGCACTCATGCACTGATCACGTGGCTGATCATACTCTGCTCACGTAACTCATGCACACATCACGTGGCTATCATGCACTGCTCACGTGGCTCGTCATGGAATGATCACGTAGCAACCATATACTGGTCACGTGACTGATCATGCAAAGATCACGTAAATGATCATGCACTGTTCACGTGACTGATCATGTACTGATCACGTGACTGATCATGCACTGATCACGTGGCTATCATGCTCTGCTCACGTGGCTGATCATGCAACGATCACGTAGCAACCATGTACTGGTCACGTGACTGATCATGCACTGATCACGTAATTGATCCTGCACTGATCACGTGGCTCATCATGCACTGATCACGTGGCTGATCACACATGTATCACGTGACTGATCATGCACTGATCACGTGGCTCTCATGCACTGATCACGTGGCTGTCATGCACTGATCACGTGGATATCATGCACTGATCACGTGGCTGATCACACACGTATCACATGACTGATCATGCACTGATCACGTGGCTATCATGCACTGATCACGTGGCTATCATGCACTGATCACGTGGCTGATCATGCAATGATCACGTAGCTACCATGTACTGGTCACGTGACTGATCATGCACTGATCACGTAATTGATCATGCACTGATCATGTGGCTGATCATGCACTGATCACGTGGCTGATCATACACTGATCACGTAACTGATCATGCACTGATCACGTGACTGATCATGCACTGATCACGTGGCTATCATGCACTGATCACGTGGCTGACATACACTGATCACGTGCCTGGTCATGCACTGATCACGTGGCTGATCATGCACTGATCACGTGACTGATCATGCACTGATCACGTGTCTGATCATGCACTGATCACGTGGCTATCATGCACTGCTCACGTGGCTGATCATGCCATGATCACGCAGCTACCATGTACTGGTCACATGACTGATCATGCACTGATCACGTGACTGATCATGCAGTGATCACGTGGCTATCATGCACTACTCACGTGGCTGATCATGCAATGATCATGTAGCTACCATGTACAGGTCACGTGAATGATCATACACCCATCAGGTGACTGATCATGCACTGATCACGTGGCTATCATGCACTGATCACGAGACTGATCATGCACTGATCACGTCTATATCATGCACTGATCACATGACTGCCCATGCACTGATCACGTGGATGATCATACACTAATCTTGTGACAGATCATGCACTGATCACGTGGCTGATCATGCACTGATACCGTGACTGAGCATGGACTGATCACATGACTATCATGTAGTGATCACGTGACTTAATGGCGCTGATCATGTGACTGATCATGCGCTGATCATGTTTGCTATCATACACTGATCATGTGCCTCTGGAGGCAATAAACAAAGAGCTGAGTAGGCACGAATCAAACAGTCAGCAGGCAATAATCATGGAACTCAGGTGTGAGGAATCATGCTGCTCAGCTGGCAATAATCAAGCAGCTGAGCAGGCAGGAATTACGCAGCACAGCTGGCAATTGTCAAGCAGATGACAGGCAGGAATCGTGCAGCTCAGCTGGCAATTGTCAAGCAGATGAGCAGACAGTAATCACGCAGCTCAGCAGGCCCAGATCACGTGACTGAGCATGCACTGTTCACGTGGCTGATCATACACTGATCACGTGATGATCATGCACTGATCACTTGGATATCATGCACTGATCACGTGGCTGATCATACACTGTTCACGTGTCTGACCATGCACTGATCACGTGGCTGATCATACACTGCTCACGTAACTGATCATGCACTGATCACGTGGCTATCATGCACTGATCACGTGGCTGAACATGCACTGTTCACGTGGCTGATCACACACCTGTCACGTGACATATCATGCACTGATCACGTGGCACTCATGCACTGATCACGTGGCTGATCATACTCTGCTCACGTAACTCATGCACACATCACGTGGCTATCATGCACTGCTCACGTGGCTCGTCATGGAATGATCACGTAGCAACCATATACTGGTCACGTGACTGATCATGCAAAGATCACGTAAATGATCATGCACTGTTCACGTGACTGATCATGTACTGATCACGTGACTGATCATGCACTGATCACGTGGCTATCATGCTCTGCTCACGTGGCTGATCATGCAACGATCACATAGCAACCATGTACTGGTCACGTGACTGATCATGCACTGATCACGTAATTGATCCTGCACTGATCACGTGGCTCATCATGCACTGATCACGTGGCTGATCACACATGTATCACGTGACTGATCATGCACTGATCACGTGGCTCTCATGCACTGATCACGTGGCTGTCATGCACTGATCACGTGGCTGTCATGCACTGATCACGTGGATATCATGCACTGATCACGTGGCTGATCACACACGTATCACATGACTGATCATGCACTGATCACGTGGCTATCATGCACTGATCACGTGGCTATCATGCACTGATCACGTGGCTGATCATGCAATGATCACGTAGCTACCATGTACTGGTCACGTGACTGATCATGCACTGATCACGTAATTGATCATGCACTGATCATGGCTGATCATGCACTGATCACGTGGCTGATCATGCACTGATCACGTAACTGATCATGCACTGATCACGTGACTGATCATGCACTGATCACGTGGCTATCATGCACTGATCACGTGGCTGACATGCACTGATCACGTGCCTGATCATGCACTGATCACGTGGCTGATCATGCACTGATCACGTGACTGATCATGCACTGATCACGTGTCTGATCATGCACTGATCACGTGGCTATCATGCACTGCTCACGTGGCTGATCATGCCATGATCACGCAGCTACCATGTACTGGTCACATGACTGATCATGCACTGATCACGTGACTGATCATGCAGTGATCACGTGGCTATCATGAACTACTCACGTGGCTGATCATGCAATGATCATGTAGCTACCATGTACAGGTCACGTGAATGATCATACACCCATCAGGTGACTGATCATGCACTGATCACGTGGCTATCATGCACTGATCACGAGACTGATCATGCACTGTTCACGTCTATATCATGCACTGATCACATGACTGCCCATGCACTGATCACGTGGATGATCATACACTAATCTTGTGACAGATCATGCACTGATCACGTGGCTGATCATGCACTGATACCGTGACTGAGCATGGACTGATCACATGACTATCATGTAGTGATCACGTGACTTAATGGCGCTGATCATGTGACTGATCATGCGCTGATCATGTTTGCTATCATACACTGATCATGTGCCTCTGGAGGCAATAAACAAAGAGCTGAGTAGGCACGAATCAAACAGTCAGCAGGCAATAATCATGGAACTCAGGTGTGAGGAATCATGCTGCTCAGCTGGCAATAATCAAGCAGCTGAGCAGGCAGGAATTACGCAGCACAGCTGGCAATTGTCAAGCAGATGACAGGCAGGAATCGTGCAGCTCAGCTGGCAATTGTCAAGCAGATGAGCAGACAGTAATCACGCAGCTCAGCAGGCCCAGATCACGTGACTGAGCATGCACTGTTCACGTGGCTGATCATACACTGATCACGTGATGATCATGCACTGATCACTTGGATATCATGCACTGATCACGTGGCTGATCATACACTGATCACGTGTCTGACCATGCACTGATCACGTGGCTGATCATACACTGATCACGTAACTGATCATGCACTGATCACGTGGCTATCATGCACTGATCACGTGGCTGATCATGCACTGATCACGTGGCTGATCACACACTGTCACGTGACATATCATGCACTGATCACGTGGCACTCATGCACTGATCACGTGGCTGATCATGCACTGATCACGTGACTCATGCACACATCACGTGGCTATCATGCACTGCTCACGTGGCTGATCATGCAATGATCATGTAGCTACCATGTACTGGTCACGTGAATGATCATACACCCATCAGGTGACTGATCATGCACTGATCACGTGGCTATCATGCACTGATCACGTGACTGATCATGCACTGATCACGTCTATATCATGCACTGATCACATGACTGCCCATGCACTGATCACGTGGATGATCATACACTAATCATGTGACAGATCATGCACTGATCACGTGGCTGATCATGCACTGATACCGTGACTGAGCATGGACTGATCACATGACTATCATGTAGTGATCACGTGACTTAATGGCGCTGATCATGTGACTGATCATGCACTGATCATGTTTGCTATCATACACTGATCATGTGCCTCTGGAGGCAATAAACAAAGAGCTGAGTAGGCACGAATCAAACAGTCAGCAGGCAATAATCATGGAACTCAGTGTGAGGAATCATGCTGCTCAGCTGGCAATAATCAAGCAGCTGAGCAGGCAGGAATTACGCAGCACAGCTGGCAATTGTCAAGCAGATGACAGGCAGGAATCGTGCAGCTCAGCTGGCAATTGTCAAGCAGATGAGCAGACAGTAATCACGCAGCTCAGCAGGCCCAGATCACGTGACTGAGCATGCACTGTTCACGTGGCTGATCATACACTGATCACGTGATGATCATGCACTGATCACGTGGCTGATCATACACTGTTCACGTGTCTGACCATGCACTGATCACGTGGCTGATCATACACTGCTCACGTAACTGATCATGCACTGATCACGTGGCTATCATGCACTGATCACGTGGCTGAACATGCACTGTTCACGTGGCTGATCACACACCTGTCACGTGACATATCATGCACTGATCACGTGGCACTCATGCACTGATCACGTGGCTGATCATACTCTGCTCACGTAACTCATGCACACATCACGTGGCTATCATGCACTGCTCACGTGGCTCGTCATGGAATGATCACGTAGCTACCATATACTGGTCACGTGACTGATCATGCACAGATCACGTAAATGATCATGCACTGTTCACGTGACTGATCATGTACTGATCACGTGACTGATCATGCACTGATCACGTGGCTATCATGCACTGCTCACGTGGCTGATCATGCAACGATCACGTAGCAACCATGTACTGGTCACGTGACTGATCATGCACTGATCACGTAATTGATCCTGCACTGATCACGTGGCTCATCATGCACTGATCACGTGGCTGATCACACATGTATCACGTGACTGATCATGCACTGATCACGTGGCTATCATGCACTGATCACGTGGCTGTCATGCACTGATCACGTGGATATCATGCACTGATCACGTGGCTGATCACACACGTATCACATGACTGATCATGCACTGATCACGTGGCTATCATGCACTGATCACGTGGCTATCATGCACTGATCACGTGGCTGATCATGCAATGATCACGTAGCTACCATGCACTGGTCACGTGACTGATCATGCACTGATCACGTGACTGATCATGCACTGATCACGTGGCTGATCATGCACTGATCACGTGGCTGATCATGCACTGATCACGTGACTGATCATGCACTGATCACGTGACTGATCATGCACTGATCACGTGGCTGATCATGCACTGATCACGTGACTGATCATGCACTGATCACGTGACTGATCATGCACTGATCACGTGGCTGATCATGCACTGATCACGTGGCTGATCATGCACTGATCACGTGACTGATCATGCACTGATCACGTGGCTATCATGCACTGATCACGTGGCTGATCATGCACTGATCACGTGGCTGATCACACACTGTCACGTGACTATCATGCACTGATCACGTGGCACTCATGATCACGTGGCTGATCATACACTGATCACGTAACTCATGCACACATCACGTGGCTATCATGCACTGATCACGTGGCTGTCATGGAATGATCACGTAGCAACCATATACTGGTCACGTGACTGATCATGCACTGATCACGTGAATGATCATGCACTGATCACGTGACTGATCATGCACTGATCACGTGACTGATCATGCACTGATCACGTGGCTATCATGCATCACGTGGCTGATCATGCACTGATCACGTGGCAACCATGTACTGGTCACGTGACTGATCATGCACTGATCACGTAATTGATCATGCACTGATCACGTGGCTGATCATGCACTGATCACGTGGCTGATCACACATGATCACGTGACTGATCATGCACTGATCACGTGGCTATCATGCACTGATCACGTGGCTGATCATGCACTGATCACGTGGATATCATGCACTGATCACGTGGCTGATCACACGTATCACGTGACTGATCATGCACTGATCACGTGGCTATCATGCACTGATCACGTGGCTATCATGCACTGATCACGTGGCTGATCATGCACTGATCACGTAGCTACCATGCACTGATCACGTGACTGATCATGCACTGATCACGTAATTGATCATGCACTGATCACGTGGCTGATCATGCACTGATCACGTGGCTGATCATGCACTGATCACGTGACTGATCATGCACTGATCACGTGACTGATCATGCACTGATCACGTGGCTATCATGCACTGATCACGTGGCTGATCATGCACTGATCACGTGACTGATCATGCACTGATCACGTGGCTGATCATGCACTGATCACGTGACTGATCATGCACTGATCACGTGGCTGATCATGCACTGATCACGTGGCTATCATGCACTGATCACGTGGCTGATCATGCACTGATCACGTGACTGATCATGCACTGATCACGTGACTGATCATGCACTGATCACGTGGCTGATCATGCACTGATCACGTGGCTGATCATGCACTGATCACGTGACTGATCATGCACTGATCACGTGGCTATCATGCACTGATCACGTGGCTGATCATGCACTGATCACGTGGCTGATCATGCACTGATCACGTGGCTGATCATGCACTGATCACGTGACTGATCATGCACTGATCACGTGACTGATCATGCACTGATCACGTGGCTATCATGCACTGCTCACGTGGCTGATCATGCATGATCACGCAGCTACCATGTACTGGTCACATGACTGATCATGCACTGATCACGTGACTGATCATGCAGTGATCACGTGGCTATCATGCACTACTCACGTGGCTGATCATGCAATGATCATGTAGCTACCATGTACAGGTCACGTGAATGATCATACACCCATCAGGTGACTGATCATGCACTGATCACGTGGCTATCATGCACTGATCACGAGACTGATCATGCACTGATCACGTCTATATCATGCACTGATCACATGACTGCCCATGCACTGATCACGTGGATGATCATACACTAATCTTGTGACAGATCATGCACTGATCACGTGGCTGATCATGCACTGATACCGTGACTGAGCATGGACTGATCACATGACTATCATGTAGTGATCACGTGACTTAATGGCGCTGATCATGTGACTGATCATGCGCTGATCATGTTTGCTATCATACACTGATCATGTGCCTCTGGAGGCAATAAACAAAGAGCTGAGTAGGCACGAATCAAACAGTCAGCAGGCAATAATCATGGAACTCAGGTGTGAGGAATCATGCTGCTCAGCTGGCAATAATCAAGCAGCTGAGCAGGCAGGAATTACGCAGCACAGCTGGCAATTGTCAAGCAGATGACAGGCAGGAATCGTGCAGCTCAGCTGGCAATTGTCAAGCAGATGAGCAGACAGTAATCACGCAGCTCAGCAGGCCCAGATCACGTGACTGAGCATGCACTGTTCACGTGGCTGATCATACACTGATCACGTGATGATCATGCACTGATCACTTGGATATCATGCACTGATCACGTGGCTGATCATACACTGTTCACGTGTCTGACCATGCACTGATCACGTGGCTGATCATACACTGCTCACGTAACTGATCATGCACTGATCACGTGGCTATCATGCACTGATCACGTGGCTGAACATGCACTGTTCACGTGGCTGATCACACACCTGTCACGTGACATATCATGCACTGATCACGTGGCACTCATGCACTGATCACGTGGCTGATCATACTCTGCTCACGTAACTCATGCACACATCACGTGGCTATCATGCACTGCTCACGTGGCTCGTCATGGAATGATCACGTAGCTACCATATACTGGTCACGTGACTGATCATGCACAGATCACGTAAATGATCATGCACTGTTCACGTGACTGATCATGTACTGATCACGTGACTGATCATGCACTGATCACGTGGCTATCATGCTCTGCTCACGTGGCTGATCATGCAACGATCACGTAGCAACCATGTACTGGTCACGTGACTGATCATGCACTGATCACGTAATTGATCCTGCACTGATCACGTGGCTCATCATGCACTGATCACGTGGCTGATCACACATGTATCACGTGACTGATCATGCACTGATCACGTGGCTATCATGCACTGATCACGTGGCTGTCATGCACTGATCACGTGGCTGATCATGCACTGATCACGTGGCTATCATGCACTGATCACGTGGCTGATCACACACGATCACGTGACTGATCATGCACTGATCACGTGGCTATCATGCACTGATCACGTGGCTGATCATGCACTGATCACGTGGCTATCATGCACTGATCACGTGGCTGATCATGCACTGATCACGTGACTGATCATGCACTGATCACGTGGCTGATCATGCACTGATCACGTGGCTATCATGCACTGATCACGTGGCTGATCATGCACTGATCACGTAGCTATCATGCACTGATCACGTGACTGATCATGCACTGATCACGTGACTGATCATGCACTGATCACGTGGCTGATCATGCACTGATCACGTGGCTGATCATGCACTGATCACGTGACTGATCATGCACTGATCACGTGACTGATCATGCACTGATCACGTGGCTGATCATGCACTGATCACGTGACTGATCATGCACTGATCACGTGACTGATCATGCACTGATCACGTGGCTGATCATGCACTGATCACGTGGCTGATCATGCACTGATCACGTGACTGATCATGCACTGATCACGTGGCTATCATGCACTGATCACGTGGCTGATCATGCACTGATCACGTGGCTGATCACACACTGTCACGTGACATATCATGCACTGATCACGTGGCACTCATGCACTGATCACGTGGCTGATCATACACTCTCACGTAACTCATGCACACATCACGTGGCTATCATGCACTGCTCACGTGGCTGTCATGCAATGATCACGTAGCAACCATATACTGGTCACGTGACTGATCATGCACTGATCACGTAATGATCATGCACTGATCACGTGACTGATCATGCACTGATCACGTGACTGATCATGCACTGATCACGTGGCTATCATGCACTGATCACGTGGCTGATCATGCACTGATCACGTAGCAACCATGTACTGGTCACGTGACTGATCATGCACTGATCACGTAATTGATCATGCACTGATCACGTGGCTGATCATGCACTGATCACGTGGCTGATCACACATGATCACGTGACTGATCATGCACTGATCACGTGGCTCTCATGCACTGATCACGTGGCTGTCATGCACTGATCACGTGGATATCATGCACTGATCACGTGGCTGATCACACACTATCACGTGACTGATCATGCACTGATCACGTGGCTATCATGCACTGATCACGTGGCTGATCATGCACTGATCACGTAGCTATCATGCACTGATCACGTGACTGATCATGCACTGATCACGTACTGATCATGCACTGATCACGTGGCTGATCATGCACTGATCACGTGGCTGATCATGCACTGATCACGTGGCTGATCATGCACTGATCACGTGACTGATCATGCACTGATCACGTGGCTGATCATGCACTGATCACGTGACTGATCATGCACTGATCACGTGACTGATCATGCACTGATCACGTGGCTATCATGCACTGATCACGTGGCTGATCATGCACTGATCACGTGCCTGATCATGCACTGATCACGTGGCTGATCATGCACTGATCACGTGACTGATCATGCACTGATCACGTGTCTGATCATGCACTGATCACGTGGCTATCATGCACTGCTCACGTGGCTGATCATGCCATGATCACGCAGCTACCATGTACTGGTCACATGACTGATCATGCACTGATCACGTGACTGATCATGCAGTGATCACGTGGCTATCATGCACTACTCACGTGGCTGATCATGCAATGATCATGTAGCTACCATGTACAGGTCACGTGAATGATCATACACCCATCAGGTGACTGATCATGCACTGATCACGTGGCTATCATGCACTGATCACGAGACTGATCATGCACTGATCACGTCTATATCATGCACTGATCACATGACTGCCCATGCACTGATCACGTGGATGATCATACACTAATCATGTGACAGATCATGCACTGATCACGTGGCTGATCATGCACTGATACCGTGACTGAGCATGGACTGATCACATGACTATCATGTAGTGATCACGTGACTTAATGGCGCTGATCATGTGACTGATCATGCACTGATCATGTTTGCTATCATACACTGATCATGTGCCTCTGGAGGCAATAAACAAAGAGCTGAGTAGGCACGAATCAAACAGTCAGCAGGCAATAATCATGGAACTCAGGTGTGAGGAATCATGCTGCTCAGCTGGCAATAATCAAGCAGCTGAGCAGGCAGGAATTACGCAGCACAGCTGGCAATTGTCAAGCAGATGACAGGCAGGAATCGTGCAGCTCAGCTGGCAATTGTCAAGCAGATGAGCAGACAGTAATCACGCAGCTCAGCAGGCCCAGATCACGTGACTGAGCATGCACTGTTCACGTGGCTGATCATACACTGATCACGTGATGATCATGCACTGATCACTTGGATATCATGCACTGATCACGTGGCTGATCATACACTGTTCACGTGTCTGACCATGCACTGATCACGTGGCTGATCATACACTGCTCACGTAACTGATCATGCACTGATCACGTGGCTATCATGCACTGATCACGTGGCTGATCATGCACTGTTCACGTGGCTGATCACACACTGTCACGTGACATATCATGCACTGATCACGTGGCACTCATGCACTGATCACGTGGCTGATCATACTCTGATCACGTAACTCATGCACACATCACGTGGCTATCATGCACTGCTCACGTGGCTGATCATGCAATGATCATGTAGCTACCATGTACTGGTCACGTGACTGATCATGCACCCATCACGTGACTGATCATGCACTGATCACGTGGCTATCATGCACTGATCACGTGACTGATCATGCACTGATCACGTCTATATCATGCACTGATCACATGACTGCCATGCACTGATCACGTGGATGATCATACACTGATCATGTGACAGATCATGCACTGATCACGTGGCTGATCATGCACTGATACCGTGACTGAGCATGGACTGATCACATGACTATCATGTAGTGATCACGTGACTTAATGGCGCTGATCATGTGACTGATCATGCGCTGATCATGTTTGCTATCATACACTGATCATGTGCCTCTGGAGGCAATAAACAAAGAGCTGAGTAGGCACGAATCAAACAGTCAGCAGGCAATAATCATGGAACTCAGGTGTGAGGAATCATGCTGCTCAGCTGGCAATAATCAAGCAGCTGAGCAGGCAGGAATTACGCAGCACAGCTGGCAATTGTCAAGCAGATGACAGGCAGGAATCGTGCAGCTCAGCTGGCAATTGTCAAGCAGATGAGCAGACAGTAATCACGCAGCTCAGCAGGCCCTGATCACGTGACTGAGCATGCACTGTTCACGTGGCTGATCATACACTGATCACGTGATGATCATGCACTGATCACTTGGATATCATGCACTGATCACGTGGCTGATCATACACTGTTCACGTGTCTGACCATGCACTGATCACGTGGCTGATCATACACTGCTCACGTAACTGATCATGCACTGATCACGTGGCTATCATGCACTGATCACGTGGCTGAACATGCACTGTTCACGTGGCTGATCACACACCTGTCACGTGACAATCATGCACTGATCACGTGGCACTCATGCACTGATCACGTGGCTGATCATACTCTGCTCACGTAACTCATGCACACATCACGTGGCTATCATGCACTGCTCACGTGGCTCGTCATGGAATGATCACGTAGCAACCATATACTGGTCACGTGACTGATCATGCACTGATCACGTAAATGATCATGCACTGTTCACGTGACTGATCATGCTGATCACGTGACTGATCATGCACTGATCACGTGGCTATCATGCACTGCTCACGTGGCTGATCATGCAACGATCACGTAGCAACCATGTACTGGTCACGTGACTGATCATGCACTGATCACGTAATTGATCATGCACTGATCACGTGGCTCATCATGCACTGATCACGTGGCTGATCACACATGTATCACGTGACTGATCATGCACTGATCACGTGGCTCTCATGCACTGATCACGTGGCTGTCATGCACTGATCACGTGGATATCATGCACTGATCACGTGGCTGATCACACACGTATCACATGACTGATCATGCACTGATCACGTGGCTATCATGCACTGATCACGTGGCTGATCATGCACTGATCACGTGGCTATCATGCACTGATCACGTGGCTGATCATGCACTGATCACGTAGCTATCATGCACTGATCACGTGACTGATCATGCACTGATCACGTAATTGATCATGCACTGATCACGTGGCTGATCATGCACTGATCACGTGGCTGATCATGCACTGATCACGTGACTGATCATGCACTGATCACGTGACTGATCATGCACTGATCACGTGGCTATCATGCACTGATCACGTGGCTGATCATGCACTGATCACGTGACTGATCATGCACTGATCACGTGGCTATCATGCACTGCTCACGTGGCTGATCATGCCATGATCACGCAGCTACCATGTACTGGTCACATGACTGATCATGCACTGATCACGTGACTGATCATGCAGTGATCACGTGGCTATCATGCACTACTCACGTGGCTGATCATGCAATGATCATGTAGCTACCATGTACAGGTCACGTGAATGATCATACACCCATCAGGTGACTGATCATGCACTGATCACGTGGCTATCATGCACTGATCACGAGACTGATCATGCACTGATCACGTCTATATCATGCACTGATCACATGACTGCCCATGCACTGATCACGTGGATGATCATACACTAATCTTGTGACAGATCATGCACTGATCACGTGGCTGATCATGCACTGATACCGTGACTGAGCATGGACTGATCACATGACTATCATGTAGTGATCACGTGACTTAATGGCGCTGATCATGTGACTGATCATGCACTGATCATGTTTGCTATCATACACTGATCATGTGCCTCTGGAGGCAATAAACAAAGAGCTGAGTAGGCACGAATCAAACAGTCAGCAGGCAATAATCATGGAACTCAGGTGTGAGGAATCATGCTGCTCAGCTGGCAATAATCAAGCAGCTGAGCAGGCAGGAATTACGCAGCACAGCTGGCAATTGTCAAGCAGATGACAGGCAGGAATCGTGCAGCTCAGCTGGCAATTGTCAAGCAGATGAGCAGACAGTAATCACGCAGCTCAGCAGGCCCAGATCACGTGACTGAGCATGCACTGTTCACGTGGCTGATCATACACTGATCACGTGATGATCATGCACTGATCACTTGGATATCATGCACTGATCACGTGGCTGATCATACACTGTTCACGTGTCTGACCATGCACTGATCACGTGGCTGATCATACACTGCTCACGTAACTGATCATGCACTGATCACGTGGCTATCATGCACTGATCACGTGGCTGAACATGCACTGTTCACGTGGCTGATCACACACCTGTCACGTGACATATCATGCACTGATCACGTGGCACTCATGCACTGATCACGTGGCTGATCATACTCTGCTCACGTAACTCATGCACACATCACGTGGCTATCATGCACTGCTCACGTGGCTCGTCATGGAATGATCACGTAGCACCATATACTGGTCACGTGACTGATCATGCAAAGATCACGTAAATGATCATGCACTGTTCACGTGACTGATCATGTACTGATCACGTGACTGATCATGCACTGATCACGTGGCTATCATGCTCTGCTCACGTGGCTGATCATGCAACGATCACGTAGCAACCATGTACTGGTCACGTGACTGATCATGCACTGATCACGTAATTGATCCTGCACTGATCACGTGGCTCATCATGCACTGATCACGTGGCTGATCACACATGTATCACGTGACTGATCATGCACTGATCACGTGGCTCTCATGCACTGATCACGTGGCTGTCATGCACTGATCACGTGGATATCATGCACTGATCACGTGGCTGATCACACACGTATCACATGACTGATCATGCACTGATCACGTGGCTATCATGCACTGATCACGTGGCTATCATGCACTGATCACGTGGCTGATCATGCAATGATCACGTAGCTACCATGTACTGGTCACGTGACTGATCATGCACTGATCACGTAATTGATCATGCACTGATCATGTGGCTGATCATGCACTGATCACGTGGCTGATCATACACTGATCACATAACTGATCATGCACTGATCACGTGACTGATCATGCACTGATCACGTGGCTATCATGCACTGATCACTTGGCTGACATACACTGATCACGTGCCTGGTCATGCACTGATCACGTGGCTGATCATGCACTGATCACGTGACTGATCATGCACTGATCACGTGTCTGATCATGCACTGATCACGTGGCTATCATGCACTGCTCACGTGGCTGATCATGCCATGATCACGCAGCTACCATGTACTGGTCACATGACTGATCATGCACTGATCACGTGACTGATCATGCAGTGATCACGTGGCTATCATGAACTACTCACGTGGCTGATCATGCAATGATCATGTAGCTACCATGTACAGGTCACGTGAATGATCATACACCCATCAGGTGACTGATCATGCACTGATCACGTGGCTATCATGCACTGATCACGAGACTGATCATGCACTGTTCACGTCTATATCATGCACTGATCACATGACTGCCCATGCACTGATCACGTGGATGATCATACACTAATCTTGTGACAGATCATGCACTGATCACGTGGCTGATCATGCACTGATACCGTGACTGAGCATGGACTGATCACATGACTATCATGTAGTGATCACGTGACTTAATGGCGCTGATCATGTGACTGATCATGCGCTGATCATGTTTGCTATCATACACTGATCATGTGCCTCTGGAGGCAATAAACAAAGAGCTGAGTAGGCACGAATCAAACAGTCAGCAGGCAATAATCATGGAACTCAGGTGTGAGGAATCATGCTGCTCAGCTGGCAATAATCAAGCAGCTGAGCAGGCAGGAATTACGCAGCACAGCTGGCAATTGTCAAGCAGATGACAGGCAGGAATCGTGCAGCTCAGCTGGCAATTGTCAAGCAGATGAGCAGACAGTAATCACGCAGCTCAGCAGGCCCAGATCACGTGACTGAGCATGCACTGTTCACGTGGCTGATCATACACTGATCACGTGATGATCATGCACTGATCACTTGGATATCATGCACTGATCACGTGGCTGATCATACACTGTTCACGTGTCTGACCATGCACTGATCACGTGGCTGATCATACACTGCTCACGTAACTGATCATGCACTGATCACGTGGCTATCATGCACTGATCACGTGGCTGAACATGCACTGTTCACGTGGCTGATCACACACCTGTCACGTGACATATCATGCACTGATCACGTGGCACTCATGCACTGATCACGTGGCTGATCATACTCTGCTCACGTAACTCATGCACACATCACGTGGCTATCATGCACTGCTCACGTGGCTCGTCATGGAATGATCACGTAGCAACCATATACTGGTCACGTGACTGATCATGCAAAGATCACGTAAATGATCATGCACTGTTCACGTGACTGATCATGTACTGATCACGTGACTGATCATGCACTGATCACGTGGCTATCATGCACTGCTCGTGGCTGATCATGCAACGATCACGTAGCAACCATGTACTGGTCACGTGACTGATCATGCACTGATCACGTAATTGATCCTGCACTGATCACGTGGCTCATCATGCACTGATCACGTGGCTGATCACACATGTATCACGTGACTGATCATGCACTGATCACGTGGCTCTCATGCACTGATCACGTGGCTGTCATGCACTGATCACGTGGATATCATGCACTGATCACGTGGCTGATCACACACGTATCACATGACTGATCATGCACTGATCACGTGGCTATCATGCACTGATCACGTGGCTATCATGCACTGATCACGTGGCTATCATGCACTGATCACGTGGCTGATCATGCACTGATCACGTAGCTATCATGCACTGATCACGTGACTGATCATGCACTGATCACGTAATTGATCATGCACTGATCACGTGGCTGATCATGCACTGATCACGTGGCTGATCATGCACTGATCACGTGACTGATCATGCACTGATCACGTGACTGATCATGCACTGATCACGTGGCTGATCATGCACTGATCACGTGGCTGATCATGCACTGATCACGTGACTGATCATGCACTGATCACGTGGCTATCATGCACTGCTCACGTGGCTGATCATGCCATGATCACGCAGCTACCATGTACTGGTCACATGACTGATCATGCACTGATCACGTGACTGATCATGCAGTGATCACGTGGCTATCATGCACTACTCACGTGGCTGATCATGCAATGATCATGTAGCTACCATGTACAGGTCACGTGAATGATCATACACCCATCAGGTGACTGATCATGCACTGATCACGTGGCTATCATGCACTGATCACGAGACTGATCATGCACTGATCACGTCTATATCATGCACTGATCACATGACTGCCCATGCACTGATCACGTGGATGATCATACACTAATCTTGTGACAGATCATGCACTGATCACGTGGCTGATCATGCACTGATACCGTGACTGAGCATGGACTGATCACATGACTATCATGTAGTGATCACGTGACTTAATGGCGCTGATCATGTGACTGATCATGCGCTGATCATGTTTGCTATCATACACTGATCATGTGCCTCTGGAGGCAATAAACAAAGAGCTGAGTAGGCACGAATCAAACAGTCAGCAGGCAATAATCATGGAACTCAGGTGTGAGGAATCATGCTGCTCAGCTGGCAATAATCAAGCAGCTGAGCAGGCAGGAATTACGCAGCACAGCTGGCAATTGTCAAGCAGATGACAGGCAGGAATCGTGCAGCTCAGCTGGCAATTGTCAAGCAGATGAGCAGACAGTAATCACGCAGCTCAGCAGGCCCAGATCACGTGACTGAGCATGCACTGTTCACGTGGCTGATCATACACTGATCACGTGATGATCATGCACTGATCACTTGGATATCATGCACTGATCACGTGGCTGATCATACACTGTTCACGTGTCTGACCATGCACTGATCACGTGGCTGATCATACACTGCTCACGTAACTGATCATGCACTGATCACGTGGCTATCATGCACTGATCACGTGGCTGAACATGCACTGTTCACGTGGCTGATCACACACCTGTCACGTGACATATCATGCACTGATCACGTGGCACTCATGCACTGATCACGTGGCTGATCATACTCTGCTCACGTAACTCATGCACACATCACGTGGCTATCATGCACTGCTCACGTGGCTCGTCATGGAATGATCACGTAGCAACCATATACTGGTCACGTGACTGATCATGCAAAGATCACGTAAATGATCATGCACTGTTCACGTGACTGATCATGTACTGATCACGTGACTGATCATGCACTGATCACGTGGCTATCATGCTCTGCTCACGTGGCTGATCATGCAACGATCACGTAGCAACCATGTACTGGTCACGTGACTGATCATGCACTGATCACGTAATTGATCATGCACTGATCACGTGGCTCATCATGCACTGATCACGTGGCTGATCACACATGTATCACGTGACTGATCATGCACTGATCACGTGGCTATCATGCACTGATCACGTGGCTGTCATGCACTGATCACGTGGCTGATCACACACGATCACGTGACTGATCATGCACTGATCACGTGGCTATCATGCACTGATCACGTGGCTATCATGCACTGATCACGTGGCTGATCATGCAATGATCACGTAGCTACCATGCACTGGTCACGTGACTGATCATGCACTGATCACGTGACTGATCATGCACTGATCACGTGGCTGATCATGCACTGATCACGTGGCTGATCATGCACTGATCACGTGACTGATCATGCACTGATCACGTGACTGATCATGCACTGATCACGTGGCTGATCATGCACTGATCACGTGGCTGATCATGCACTGATCACGTGACTGATCATGCACTGATCACGTGGCTGATCATGCACTGATCACGTGGCTATCATGCACTGATCACGTGGCTGATCATGCACTGATCACGTGACTGATCATGCACTGATCACGTGACTGATCATGCACTGATCACGTGGCTGATCATGCACTGATCACGTGGCTGATCATGCACTGATCACGTGACTGATCATGCACTGATCACGTGACTGATCATGCACTGATCACGTGGCTATCATGCACTGATCACGTGGCTGATCATGCATGATCACGCAGCTACCATGTACTGATCACATGACTGATCATGCACTGATCACGTGACTGATCATGCACTGATCACGTGGCTATCATGCACTGATCACGTGGCTGATCATGCACTGATCATGTAGCTACATGTACTGATCACGTGACTGATCATACACTGATCAGGTGACTGATCATGCACTGATCACGTGGCTATCATGCACTGATCACGTGACTGATCATGCACTGATCACGTCTATATCATGCACTGATCACATGACTGCCCATGCACTGATCACGTGGATGATCATACACTGATCATGTGACAGATCATGCACTGATCACGTGGCTGATCATGCACTGATCACGTGACTGAGCATGCACTGATCACGTGACTATCATGCACTGATCACGTGACTGAATGCACTGATCACGTGACTGATCATGCACTGATCACTTGGCTATCATGCACTGATCACGTGGCTGATCATACACTGATCACGTGTCTGATCATGCACTGATCACGTGGCTGATCATACACTGCTCACGTAACTGATCATGCACTGATCACGTGGCTATCATGCACTGATCACGTGGCTGATCATGCACTGATCACGTGGCTGATCACACACTGTCACGTGACATATCATGCACTGATCACGTGGCACTCATGCACTGATCACGTGGCTGATCATACACTGCTCACGTAACTCATGCACACATCACGTGGCTATCATGCACTGATCACGTGGCTGTCATGCAATGATCACGTAGCAACCATATACTGGTCACGTGACTGATCATGCACTGATCACGTAAATGATCATGCACTGTTCACGTGACTGATCATGCACTGATCACGTGACTGATCATGCACTGATCACGTGGCTATCATGCACTGCTCACGTGGCTGATCATGCAACGATCACGTAGCAACCATGTACTGGTCACGTGACTGATCATGCACTGATCACGTAATTGATCATGCACTGATCACGTGGCTCATCATGCACTGATCACGTGGCTGATCACACATGATCACGTGACTGATCATGCACTGATCACGTGGCTCTCATGCACTGATCACGTGGCTGTCATGCACTGATCACGTGGATATCATGCACTGATCACGTGGCTGATCACACACGTATCACGTGACTGATCATGCACTGATCACGTGGCTATCATGCACTGATCACGTGGCTATCATGCACTGATCACGTGGCTGATCATGCAATGATCACGCTACCATGTACTGGTCACGTGACTGATCATGCACTGATCACGTAATTGATCATGCACTGATCACGTGGCTGATCATGCACTGATCACGTGGCTGATCATGCACTGATCACGTGACTGATCATGCACTGATCACGTGACTGATCATGCACTGATCACGTGGCTGATCATGCACTGATCACGTGGCTGATCATGCACTGATCACGTGACTGATCATGCACTGATCACGTGACTGATCATGCACTGATCACGTGGCTATCATGCACTGCTCACGTGGCTGATCATGCCATGATCACGCAGCTACCATGTACTGGTCACATGACTGATCATGCACTGATCACGTGACTGATCATGCACTGATCACGTGGCTATCATGCACTACTCACGTGGCTGATCATGCAATGATCATGTAGCTACCATGTACAGGTCACGTGAATGATCATACACCCATCAGGTGACTGATCATGCACTGATCACGTGGCTATCATGCACTGATCACGAGACTGATCATGCACTGATCACGTCTATATCATGCACTGATCACATGACTGCCCATGCACTGATCACGTGGATGATCATACACTAATCTTGTGACAGATCATGCACTGATCACGTGGCTGATCATGCACTGATACCGTGACTGAGCATGGACTGATCACATGACTATCATGTAGTGATCACGTGACTTAATGGCGCTGATCATGTGACTGATCATGCGCTGATCATGTTTGCTATCATACACTGATCATGTGCCTCTGGAGGCAATAAACAAAGAGCTGAGTAGGCACGAATCAAACAGTCAGCAGGCAATAATCATGGAACTCAGGTGTGAGGAATCATGCTGCTCAGCTGGCAATAATCAAGCAGCTGAGCAGGCAGGAATTACGCAGCACAGCTGGCAATTGTCAAGCAGATGACAGGCAGGAATCGTGCAGCTCAGCTGGCAATTGTCAAGCAGATGAGCAGACAGTAATCACGCAGCTCAGCAGGCCCAGATCACGTGACTGAGCATGCACTGTTCACGTGGCTGATCATACACTGATCACGTGATGATCATGCACTGATCACGTGGCTATCATGCACTGATCACGTGGCTGATCATGCACTGATCACGTGGCTGATCACACACTGATCACGTGACTATCATGCACTGATCACGTGGCACTCATGCACTGATCACGTGGCTGATCATACACTGCTCACGTAACTCATGCACACATCACGTGGCTATCATGCACTGCTCACGTGGCTGTCATGGAATGATCACGTAGCAACCATATACTGGTCACGTGACTGATCATGCACTGATCACGTAAATGATCATGCACTGTTCACGTGACTGATCATGCACTGATCACGTGACTGATCATGCACTGATCACGTGGCTATCATGCACTGCTCACGTGGCTGATCATGCAACGATCACGTAGCAACCATGTACTGGTCACGTGACTGATCATGCACTGATCACGTAATTGATCATGCACTGATCACGTGGCTCATCATGCACTGATCACGTGGCTGATCACACATGTATCACGTGACTGATCATGCACTGATCACGTGGCTCTCATGCACTGATCACGTGGCTGTCATGCACTGATCACGTGGATATCATGCACTGATCACGTGGCTGATCACACACGTATCACATGACTGATCATGCACTGATCACGTGGCTATCATGCACTGATCACGTGGCTATCATGCACTGATCACGTGGCTGATCATGCAATGATCACGTAGCTACCATGTACTGGTCACGTGACTGATCATGCACTGATCACGTAATTGATCATGCACTGATCACGTGGCTGATCATGCACTGATCACGTGGCTGATCATGCACTGATCACGTGGCTGATCATGCACTGATCACGTGGCTGATCATGCACTGATCACGTGGCTGATCATGCACTGATCACGTGACTGATCATGCACTGATCACGTGGCTATCATGCACTGATCACGTGGCTGACATGCACTGATCACGTGCCTGATCATGCACTGATCACGTGGCTGATCATGCACTGATCACGTGACTGATCATGCACTGATCACGTGTCTGATCATGCACTGATCACGTGGCTATCATGCACTGCTCACGTGGCTGATCATGCCATGATCACGCAGCTACCATGTACTGGTCACATGACTGATCATGCACTGATCACGTGACTGATCATGCAGTGATCACGTGGCTATCATGCACTACTCACGTGGCTGATCATGCAATGATCATGTAGCTACCATGTACAGGTCACGTGAATGATCATACACCCATCAGGTGACTGATCATGCACTGATCACGTGGCTATCATGCACTGATCACGAGACTGATCATGCACTGATCACGTCTATATCATGCACTGATCACATGACTGCCCATGCACTGATCACGTGGATGATCATACACTAATCTTGTGACAGATCATGCACTGATCACGTGGCTGATCATGCACTGATACCGTGACTGAGCATGGACTGATCACATGACTATCATGTAGTGATCACGTGACTTAATGGCGCTGATCATGTGACTGATCATGCGCTGATCATGTTTGCTATCATACACTGATCATGTGCCTCTGGAGGCAATAAACAAAGAGCTGAGTAGGCACGAATCAAACAGTCAGCAGGCAATAATCATGGAACTCAGTGTGAGGAATCATGCTGCTCAGCTGGCAATAATCAAGCAGCTGAGCAGGCAGGAATTACGCAGCACAGCTGGCAATTGTCAAGCAGATGACAGGCAGGAATCGTGCAGCTCAGCTGGCAATTGTCAAGCAGATGAGCAGACAGTAATCACGCAGCTCAGCAGGCCCAGATCACGTGACTGAGCATGCACTGTTCACGTGGCTGATCATACACTGATCACGTGATGATCATGCACTGATCACTTGGATATCATGCACTGATCACGTGGCTGATCATACACTGTTCACGTGTCTGACCATGCACTGATCACGTGGCTGATCATACACTGCTCACGTAACTGATCATGCACTGATCACGTGGCTATCATGCACTGATCACGTGGCTGAACATGCACTGTTCACGTGGCTGATCACACACCTGTCACGTGACATATCATGCACTGATCACGTGGCACTCATGCACTGATCACGTGGCTGATCATACTCTGCTCACGTAACTCATGCACACATCACGTGGCTATCATGCACTGCTCACGTGGCTCGTCATGGAATGATCACGTAGCAACCATATACTGGTCACGTGACTGATCATGCACTGATCACGTAAATGATCATGCACTGTTCACGTGACTGATCATGTACTGATCACGTGACTGATCATGCACTGATCACGTGGCTATCATGCACTGCTCACGTGGCTGATCATGCAACGATCACGTAGCAACCATGTACTGGTCACGTGACTGATCATGCACTGATCACGTAATTGATCATGCACTGATCACGTGGCTGATCATGCACTGATCACGTGGCTGATCATGCACTGATCACGTGACTGATCATGCACTGATCACGTGACTGATCATGCACTGATCACGTGGCTATCATGCACTGATCACGTGGCTGATCATGCACTGATCACGTGACTGATCATGCACTGATCACGTGGCTGATCATGCACTGATCACGTGACTGATCATGCACTGATCACGTGTCTGATCATGCACTGATCACGTGGCTATCATGCACTGCTCACGTGGCTGATCATGCCATGATCACGCAGCTACCATGTACTGGTCACATGACTGATCATGCACTGATCACGTGACTGATCATGCAGTGATCACGTGGCTATCATGCACTACTCACGTGGCTGATCATGCAATGATCATGTAGCTACCATGTACAGGTCACGTGAATGATCATACACCCATCAGGTGACTGATCATGCACTGATCACGTGGCTATCATGCACTGATCACGAGACTGATCATGCACTGATCACGTCTATATCATGCACTGATCACATGACTGCCCATGCACTGATCACGTGGATGATCATACACTAATCATGTGACAGATCATGCACTGATCACGTGGCTGATCATGCACTGATACCGTGACTGAGCATGGACTGATCACATGACTATCATGTAGTGATCACGTGACTTAATGGCGCTGATCATGTGACTGATCATGCGCTGATCATGTTTGCTATCATACACTGATCATGTGCCTCTGGAGGCAATAAACAAAGAGCTGAGTAGGCACGAATCAAACAGTCAGCAGGCAATAATCATGGAACTCAGGTGTGAGGAATCATGCTGCTCAGCTGGCAATAATCAAGCAGCTGAGCAGGCAGGAATTACGCAGCACAGCTGGCAATTGTCAAGCAGATGACAGGCAGGAATCGTGCAGCTCAGCTGGCAATTGTCAAGCAGATGAGCAGACAGTAATCACGCAGCTCAGCAGGCCCAGATCACGTGACTGAGCATGCACTGTTCACGTGGCTGATCATACACTGATCACGTGATGATCATGCACTGATCACTTGGATATCATGCACTGATCACGTGGCTGATCATACACTGTTCACGTGTCTGACCATGCACTGATCACGTGGCTGATCATACACTGCTCACGTAACTGATCATGCACTGATCACGTGGCTATCATGCACTGATCACGTGGCTGAACATGCACTGTTCACGTGGCTGATCACACACCTGTCACGTGACATATCATGCACTGATCACGTGGCACTCATGCACTGATCACGTGGCTGATCATACTCTGCTCACGTAACTCATGCACACATCACGTGGCTATCATGCACTGCTCACGTGGCTCGTCATGGAATGATCACGTAGCTACCATATACTGGTCACGTGACTGATCATGCACAGATCACGTAAATGATCATGCACTGTTCACGTGACTGATCATGTACTGATCACGTGACTGATCATGCACTGATCACGTGGCTATCATGCACTGCTCACGTGGCTGATCATGCAACGATCACGTAGCAACCATGTACTGGTCACGTGACTGATCATGCACTGATCACGTAATTGATCATGCACTGATCACGTGGCTCATCATGCACTGATCACGTGGCTGATCACACATGTATCACGTGACTGATCATGCACTGATCACGTGGCTATCATGCACTGATCACGTGGCTGATCACACTGATCACGTGACTGATCATGCACTGATCACGTGGCTGATCATGCACTGATCACGTGGCTGATCATGCACTGATCACGTGGCTATCATGCACTGATCACGTGGCTGATCATGCAATGATCACGTAGCTACCATGTACTGGTCACGTGACTGATCATGCACTGATCACGTGACTGATCATGCACTGATCACGTGGCTGATCATGCACTGATCACGTGGCTGATCATGCACTGATCACGTGACTGATCATGCACTGATCACGTGACTGATCATGCACTGATCACGTGGCTGATCATGCACTGATCACGTGGCTGATCATGCACTGATCACGTGACTGATCATGCACTGATCACGTGGCTGATCATGCACTGATCACGTGGCTATCATGCACTGATCACGTGGCTGATCATGCATGATCACGCAGCTATCATGCACTGATCACGTGACTGATCATGCACTGATCACGTGACTGATCATGCACTGATCACGTGGCTATCATGCACTGATCACGTGACTGATCATGCACTGATCACGTGACTGATCATGCACTGATCACGTGGCTGATCATGCACTGATCACGTGACTGATCATGCACTGATCACGTGGCTGATCATGCACTGATCACGTGACTGATCATGCACTGATCACGTGACTGATCATGCACTGATCACGTGGCTATCATGCACTGATCACGTGGCTGATCATGCATGATCACGCAGCTATCATGCACTGATCACGTGACTGATCATGCACTGATCACGTGACTGATCATGCACTGATCACGTGGCTATCATGCACTGATCACGTGGCTGATCATGCACTGATCACGTGGCTGATCATGCACTGATCACGTGACTGATCATGCACTGATCACGTGACTGATCATGCACTGATCACGTGGCTATCATGCACTGATCACGTGGCTGATCATGCACTGATCACGTGACTGATCATGCACTGATCACGTGGCTGATCATGCACTGATCACGTGGCTATCATGCACTGATCACGTGGCTGATCATGCCATGATCACGCAGCTACCATGTACTGGTCACATGACTGATCATGCACTGATCACGTGACTGATCATGCACTGATCACGTGGCTATCATGCACTACTCACGTGGCTGATCATGCAATGATCATGTAGCTACCATGTACAGGTCACGTGAATGATCATACACCCATCAGGTGACTGATCATGCACTGATCACGTGGCTATCATGCACTGATCACGAGACTGATCATGCACTGATCACGTCTATATCATGCACTGATCACATGACTGCCCATGCACTGATCACGTGGATGATCATACACTAATCATGTGACAGATCATGCACTGATCACGTGGCTGATCATGCACTGATACCGTGACTGAGCATGGACTGATCACATGACTATCATGTAGTGATCACGTGACTTAATGGCGCTGATCATGTGACTGATCATGCGCTGATCATGTTTGCTATCATACACTGATCATGTGCCTCTGGAGGCAATAAACAAAGAGCTGAGTAGGCACGAATCAAACAGTCAGCAGGCAATAATCATGGAACTCAGGTGTGAGGAATCATGCTGCTCAGCTGGCAATAATCAAGCAGCTGAGCAGGCAGGAATTACGCAGCACAGCTGGCAATTGTCAAGCAGATGACAGGCAGGAATCGTGCAGCTCAGCTGGCAATTGTCAAGCAGATGAGCAGACAGTAATCACGCAGCTCAGCAGGCCCAGATCACGTGACTGAGCATGCACTGTTCACGTGGCTGATCATACACTGATCACGTGATGATCATGCACTGATCACTTGGATATCATGCACTGATCACGTGGCTGATCATACACTGTTCACGTGTCTGACCATGCACTGATCACGTGGCTGATCATACACTGCTCACGTAACTGATCATGCACTGATCACGTGGCTATCATGCACTGATCACGTGGCTGAACATGCACTGTTCACGTGGCTGATCACACACCTGTCACGTGACATATCATGCACTGATCACGTGGCACTCATGCACTGATCACGTGGCTGATCATACTCTGCTCACGTAACTCATGCACACATCACGTGGCTATCATGCACTGCTCACGTGGCTCGTCATGGAATGATCACGTAGCAACCATATACTGGTCACGTGACTGATCATGCAAAGATCACGTAAATGATCATGCACTGTTCACGTGACTGATCATGTACTGATCACGTGACTGATCATGCACTGATCACGTGGCTATCATGCTCTGCTCACGTGGCTGATCATGCAACGATCACGTAGCAACCATGTACTGGTCACGTGACTGATCATGCACTGATCACGTAATTGATCCTGCACTGATCACGTGGCTCATCATGCACTGATCACGTGGCTGATCACACATGTATCACGTGACTGATCATGCACTGATCACGTGGCTCTCATGCACTGATCACGTGGCTGTCATGCACTGATCACGTGGATATCATGCACTGATCACGTGGCTGATCACACACGTATCACATGACTGATCATGCACTGATCACGTGGCTATCATGCACTGATCACGTGGCTATCATGCACTGATCACGTGGCTGATCATGCAATGATCACGTAGCTACCATGTACTGGTCACGTGACTGATCATGCACTGATCACGTAATTGATCATGCACTGATCACGTGGCTGATCATGCACTGATCACGTGGCTGATCATACACTGATCACGTGACTGATCATGCACTGATCACGTGACTGATCATGCACTGATCACGTGGCTGATCATGCACTGATCACGTGGCTGATCATGCACTGATCACGTGACTGATCATGCACTGATCACGTGTCTGATCATGCACTGATCACGTGGCTATCATGCACTGCTCACGTGGCTGATCATGCCATGATCACGCAGCTACCATGTACTGGTCACATGACTGATCATGCACTGATCACGTGACTGATCATGCAGTGATCACGTGGCTATCATGCACTACTCACGTGGCTGATCATGCAATGATCATGTAGCTACCATGTACAGGTCACGTGAATGATCATACACCCATCAGGTGACTGATCATGCACTGATCACGTGGCTATCATGCACTGATCACGAGACTGATCATGCACTGATCACGTCTATATCATGCACTGATCACATGACTGCCCATGCACTGATCACGTGGATGATCATACACTAATCTTGTGACAGATCATGCACTGATCACGTGGCTGATCATGCACTGATACCGTGACTGAGCATGGACTGATCACATGACTATCATGTAGTGATCACGTGACTTAATGGCGCTGATCATGTGACTGATCATGCGCTGATCATGTTTGCTATCATACACTGATCATGTGCCTCTGGAGGCAATAAACAAAGAGCTGAGTAGGCACGAATCAAACAGTCAGCAGGCAATAATCATGGAACTCAGGTGTGAGGAATCATGCTGCTCAGCTGGCAATAATCAAGCAGCTGAGCAGGCAGGAATTACGCAGCACAGCTGGCAATTGTCAAGCAGATGACAGGCAGGAATCGTGCAGCTCAGCTGGCAATTGTCAAGCAGATGAGCAGACAGTAATCACGCAGCTCAGCAGGCCCAGATCACGTGACTGAGCATGCACTGTTCACGTGGCTGATCATACACTGATCACGTGATGATCATGCACTGATCACTTGGATATCATGCACTGATCACGTGGCTGATCATACACTGTTCACGTGTCTGACCATGCACTGATCACGTGGCTGATCATACACTGCTCACGTAACTGATCATGCACTGATCACGTGGCTATCATGCACTGATCACGTGGCTGAACATGCACTGTTCACGTGGCTGATCACACACCTGTCACGTGACATATCATGCACTGATCACGTGGCACTCATGCACTGATCACGTGGCTGATCATACTCTGCTCACGTAACTCATGCACACATCACGTGGCTATCATGCACTGCTCACGTGGCTCGTCATGGAATGATCACGTAGCAACCATATACTGGTCACGTGACTGATCATGCAAAGATCACGTAAATGATCATGCACTGTTCACGTGACTGATCATGTACTGATCACGTGACTGATCATGCACTGATCACGTGGCTATCATGCTCTGCTCACGTGGCTGATCATGCAACGATCACGTAGCAACCATGTACTGGTCACGTGACTGATCATGCACTGATCACGTAATTGATCCTGCACTGATCACGTGGCTCATCATGCACTGATCACGTGGCTGATCACACATGTATCACGTGACTGATCATGCACTGATCACGTGGCTCTCATGCACTGATCACGTGGCTGTCATGCACTGATCACGTGGATATCATGCACTGATCACGTGGCTGATCATACACTGATCACGTGACTGATCATGCACTGATCACGTGGCTATCATGCACTGATCACGTGGCTGATCATGCACTGATCACGTGGCTGATCACACACTGATCACGTGACTGATCATGCACTGATCACGTGGCATCATGCACTGATCACGTGGCTGATCATGCACTGATCACGTAACTCATGCACTGATCACGTGGCTATCATGCACTGATCACGTGGCTGATCATGCACTGATCACGTAGCTACCATATACTGTCACGTGACTGATCATGCACTGATCACGTGGCTGATCATGCACTGATCACGTGACTGATCATGCACTGATCACGTGACTGATCATGCACTGATCACGTGGCTATCATGCACTGCTCACGTGGCTGATCATGCACTGATCACGTAGCTACCATGTACTGGTCACGTGACTGATCATGCACTGATCACGTAATTGATCATGCACTGATCACGTGGCTGATCATGCACTGATCACGTGGCTGATCACACTGATCACGTGACTGATCATGCACTGATCACGTGGCTATCATGCACTGATCACGTGGCTGATCATGCACTGATCACGTGGATATCATGCACTGATCACGTGGCTGATCACACACGATCACGTGACTGATCATGCACTGATCACGTGGCTATCATGCACTGATCACGTGGCTGATCATGCACTGATCACGTAGCTACCATGCACTGATCACGTGACTGATCATGCACTGATCACGTAACTGATCATGCACTGATCACGTGGCTGATCATGCACTGATCACGTGGCTGATCATGCACTGATCACGTGACTGATCATGCACTGATCACGTGACTGATCATGCACTGATCACGTGGCTATCATGCACTGATCACGTGACTGATCATGCACTGATCACGTGCTGATCATGCACTGATCACGTGGCTGATCATGCACTGATCACGTGACTGATCATGCACTGATCACGTGACTGATCATGCACTGATCACGTGGCTATCATGCACTGATCACGTGGCTGATCATGCACTGATCACGTGGCTGATCACACACTGATGACGTGACTGATCATGCACTGATCACGTGGCATCATGCACTGATCACGTGGCTGATCATACACTGATCACGTAACTCATGCACTGATCACGTGGCTATCATGCACTGATCACGTGGCTGATCATGCACTGATCACGTGGCTGATCATGCACTGATCACGTGGCTGATCATGCACTGATCACGTGACTGATCATGCACTGATCACGTGACTGATCATGCACTGATCACGTGGCTATCATGCACTGATCACGTGGCTGATCATGCATGATCACGTAGCTACCATGCACTGGTCACGTGACTGATCATGCACTGATCACGTGACTGATCATGCACTGATCACGTGGCTATCATGCACTGATCACGTGACTGATCATGCACTGATCACGTCTATATCATGCACTGATCACGTGACTGATCATGCACTGATCACGTGACTGATCATGCACTGATCACGTGGCTGATCATGCACTGATCACGTGGCTGATCATGCACTGATCACGTGGCTGATCACACATATCACGTGACTGATCATGCACTGATCACGTGGCTATCATGCACTGATCACGTGGCTGATCATGCACTGATCACGTGGATATCATGCACTGATCACGTGGCTGATCACACACGATCACGTGACTGATCATGCACTGATCACGTGGCTATCATGCACTGATCACGTGGCTATCATGCACTGATCACGTGGCTGATCATGCAATGATCACGGCTACCATGTACTGGTCACGTGACTGATCATGCACTGATCACGTAATTGATCATGCACTGATCACGTGGCTGATCATGCACTGATCACGTGGCTGATCATGCACTGATCACGTGACTGATCATGCACTGATCACGTGACTGATCATGCACTGATCACGTGGCTGATCATGCACTGATCACGTGGCTGATCATGCACTGATCACGTGACTGATCATGCACTGATCACGTGACTGATCATGCACTGATCACGTGGCTATCATGCACTGCTCACGTGGCTGATCATGCCATGATCACGCAGCTACCATGTACTGGTCACATGACTGATCATGCACTGATCACGTGACTGATCATGCAGTGATCACGTGGCTATCATGCACTACTCACGTGGCTGATCATGCAATGATCATGTAGCTACCATGTACAGGTCACGTGAATGATCATACACCCATCAGGTGACTGATCATGCACTGATCACGTGGCTATCATGCACTGATCACGAGACTGATCATGCACTGATCACGTCTATATCATGCACTGATCACATGACTGCCCATGCACTGATCACGTGGATGATCATACACTAATCTTGTGACAGATCATGCACTGATCACGTGGCTGATCATGCACTGATACCGTGACTGAGCATGGACTGATCACATGACTATCATGTAGTGATCACGTGACTTAATGGCGCTGATCATGTGACTGATCATGCGCTGATCATGTTTGCTATCATACACTGATCATGTGCCTCTGGAGGCAATAAACAAAGAGCTGAGTAGGCACGAATCAAACAGTCAGCAGGCAATAATCATGGAACTCAGGTGTGAGGAATCATGCTGCTCAGCTGGCAATAATCAAGCAGCTGAGCAGGCAGGAATTACGCAGCACAGCTGGCAATTGTCAAGCAGATGACAGGCAGGAATCGTGCAGCTCAGCTGGCAATTGTCAAGCAGATGAGCAGACAGTAATCACGCAGCTCAGCAGGCCCAGATCACGTGACTGAGCATGCACTGTTCACGTGGCTGATCATACACTGATCACGTGATGATCATGCACTGATCACTTGGATATCATGCACTGATCACGTGGCTGATCATACACTGTTCACGTGTCTGACCATGCACTGATCACGTGGCTGATCATACACTGCTCACGTAACTGATCATGCACTGATCACGTGGCTATCATGCACTGATCACGTGGCTGAACATGCACTGTTCACGTGGCTGATCACACACCTGTCACGTGACATATCATGCACTGATCACGTGGCACTCATGCACTGATCACGTGGCTGATCATACTCTGCTCACGTAACTCATGCACACATCACGTGGCTATCATGCACTGCTCACGTGGCTCGTCATGGAATGATCACGTAGCTACCATATACTGGTCACGTGACTGATCATGCACTGATCACGTAAATGATCATGCACTGTTCACGTGACTGATCATGTACTGATCACGTGACTGATCATGCACTGATCACGTGGCTATCATGCTCTGCTCACGTGGCTGATCATGCAACGATCACGTAGCAACCATGTACTGGTCACGTGACTGATCATGCACTGATCACGTAATTGATCCTGCACTGATCACGTGGCTCATCATGCACTGATCACGTGGCTGATCACACATGTATCACGTGACTGATCATGCACTGATCACGTGGCTCTCATGCACTGATCACGTGGCTGTCATGCACTGATCACGTGGATATCATGCACTGATCACGTGGCTGATCACACACGTATCACATGACTGATCATGCACTGATCACGTGGCTATCATGCACTGATCACGTGGCTATCATGCACTGATCACGTGGCTGATCATGCAATGATCACGTAGCTACCATGTACTGGTCACGTGACTGATCATGCACTGATCACGTAATTGATCATGCACTGATCACGTGGCTGATCATGCACTGATCACGTGGCTGATCATGCACTGATCACGTGACTGATCATGCACTGATCACGTGACTGATCATGCACTGATCACGTGGCTATCATGCACTGATCACGTGGCTGATCATGCACTGATCACGTGACTGATCATGCACTGATCACGTGGCTGATCATGCACTGATCACGTGACTGATCATGCACTGATCACGTGGCTGATCATGCACTGATCACGTGGCTATCATGCACTGATCACGTGGCTGATCATGCACTGATGGCTGATCATGCACTGATCACGTGGCTATCATGCACTGATCACGTGACTGATCATGCACTGATCACGTAACTGATCATGCACTGATCACGTGGCTGATCATGCACTGATCACGTGGCTGATCATGCACTGATCACGTGACTGATCATGCACTGATCACGTGACTGATCATGCACTGATCACGTGGCTGATCATGCACTGATCACGTGACTGATCATGCACTGATCACGTGACTGATCATGCACTGATCACGTGGCTATCATGCACTGATCACGTGGCTGATCATGCATGATCACGCAGCTACCATGTACTGGTCACATGACTGATCATGCACTGATCACGTGACTGATCATGCACTGATCACGTGGCTATCATGCACTACTCACGTGGCTGATCATGCAATGATCATGTAGCTACCATGTACAGGTCACGTGAATGATCATACACCCATCAGGTGACTGATCATGCACTGATCACGTGGCTATCATGCACTGATCACGTGACTGATCATGCACTGATCACGTCTATATCATGCACTGATCACATGACTGCCCATGCACTGATCACGTGGATGATCATACACTAATCATGTGACAGATCATGCACTGATCACGTGGCTGATCATGCACTGATACCGTGACTGAGCATGGACTGATCACATGACTATCATGTAGTGATCACGTGACTTAATGGCGCTGATCATGTGACTGATCATGCGCTGATCATGTTTGCTATCATACACTGATCATGTGCCTCTGGAGGCAATAAACAAAGAGCTGAGTAGGCACGAATCAAACAGTCAGCAGGCAATAATCATGGAACTCAGGTGTGAGGAATCATGCTGCTCAGCTGGCAATAATCAAGCAGCTGAGCAGGCAGGAATTATGCAGCACAGCTGGCAATTGTCAAGCAGATGACAGGCAGGAATCGTGCAGCTCAGCTGGCAATTGTCAAGCAGATGAGCAGACAGTAATCACGCAGCTCAGCAGGCCCAGATCACGTGACTGAGCATGCACTGTTCACGTGGCTGATCATACACTGATCACGTGATGATCATGCACTGATCACTTGGATATCATGCACTGATCACGTGGCTGATCATACACTGTTCACGTGTCTGACCATGCACTGATCACGTGGCTGATCATACACTGCTCACGTAACTGATCATGCACTGATCACGTGGCTATCATGCACTGATCACGTGGCTGAACATGCACTGATCACGTGGCTGATCACACACCTGTCACGTGACATATCATGCACTGATCACGTGGCACTCATGCACTGATCACGTGGCTGATCATACTCTGCTCACGTAACTCATGCACACATCACGTGGCTATCATGCACTGCTCACGTGGCTCGTCATGGAATGATCACGTAGCAACCATATACTGGTCACGTGACTGATCATGCACTGATCACGTAAATGATCATGCACTGTTCACGTGACTGATCATGTACTGATCACGTGACTGATCATGCACTGATCACGTGGCTATCATGCACTGCTCACGTGGCTGATCATGCACGATCACGTAGCAACCATGTACTGGTCACGTGACTGATCATGCACTGATCACGTAATTGATCATGCACTGATCACGTGGCTCATCATGCACTGATCACGTGGCTGATCACACATGTATCACGTGACTGATCATGCACTGATCCGTGGCTCTCATGCACTGATCACGTGGCTGTCATGCACTGATCACGTGGATATCATGCACTGATCATGGCTGATCACACACGTATCACATGACTGATCATGCACTGATCACGTGGCTATCATGCACTGATCACGTGGCTATCATGCACTGATCACGTGGCTGATCATGCACTGATCACGTATCATGCACTGGTCACGTGACTGATCATGCACTGATCACGTGATTGATCATGCACTGATCACGTGGCTGATCATGCACTGATCACGTGGCTGATCATGCACTGATCACGTGACTGATCATGCACTGATCACGTGACTGATCATGCACTGATCACGTGGCTGATCATGCACTGATCACGTGGCTGATCATGCACTGATCACGTGACTGATCATGCACTGATCACGTGGCTGATCATGCACTGATCACGTGGCTATCATGCACTGATCACGTGGCTGATCATGCACTGATCACGTGGCTATCATGCACTGATCACGTGACTGATCATGCACTGATCACGTGACTGATCATGCACTGATCACGTGGCTATCATGCACTGATCACGTGGCTGATCATGCACTGATCACGTGGCTATCATGCACTGATCACGTGGCTGATCATGCACTGATCACGTGACTGATCATGCACTGATCACGTGGCTGATCATGCACTGATCACGTGGCTATCATGCACTGATCACGTGGCTGATCATGCACTGATCACGTGGCTACCATGCACTGATCACGTGACTGATCATGCACTGATCACGTAACTGATCATGCACTGATCACGTGGCTGATCATGCACTGATCACGTGGCTATCATGCACTGATCACGTGGCTGATCATACACTGATCACGTGCCTGATCATGCACTGATCACGTGGCTGATCATGCACTGATCACGTGACTGATCATGCACTGATCACGTGACTGATCATGCACTGATCACGTGGCTATCATGCACTGCTCACGTGGCTGATCATGCCATGATCACGCAGCTACCATGTACTGGTCACATGACTGATCATGCACTGATCACGTGACTGATCATGCAGTGATCACGTGGCTATCATGCACTACTCACGTGGCTGATCATGCAATGATCATGTAGCTACCATGTACAGGTCACGTGAATGATCATACACCCATCAGGTGACTGATCATGCACTGATCACGTGGCTATCATGCACTGATCACGAGACTGATCATGCACTGATCACGTCTATATCATGCACTGATCACATGACTGCCCATGCACTGATCACGTGGATGATCATACACTAATCATGTGACAGATCATGCACTGATCACGTGGCTGATCATGCACTGATACCGTGACTGAGCATGGACTGATCACATGACTATCATGTAGTGATCACGTGACTTAATGGCGCTGATCATGTGACTGATCATGCGCTGATCATGTTTGCTATCATACACTGATCATGTGCCTCTGGAGGCAATAAACAAAGAGCTGAGTAGGCACGAATCAAACAGTCAGCAGGCAATAATCATGGAACTCAGGTGTGAGGAATCATGCTGCTCAGCTGGCAATAATCAAGCAGCTGAGCAGGCAGGAATTACGCAGCACAGCTGGCAATTGTCAAGCAGATGACAGGCAGGAATCGTGCAGCTCAGCTGGCAATTGTCAAGCAGATGAGCAGACAGTAATCACGCAGCTCAGCAGGCCCAGATCACGTGACTGAGCATGCACTGTTCACGTGGCTGATCATACACTGATCACGTGATGATCATGCACTGATCACTTGGATATCATGCACTGATCACGTGGCTGATCATACACTGTTCACGTGTCTGACCATGCACTGATCACGTGGCTGATCATACACTGCTCACGTAACTGATCATGCACTGATCACGTGGCTATCATGCACTGATCACGTGGCTGAACATGCACTGTTCACGTGGCTGATCACACACCTGTCACGTGACATATCATGCACTGATCACGTGGCACTCATGCACTGATCACGTGGCTGATCATACTCTGCTCACGTAACTCATGCACACATCACGTGGCTATCATGCACTGCTCACGTGGCTCGTCATGGAATGATCACGTAGCAACCATATACTGGTCACGTGACTGATCATGCAGATCACGTAAATGATCATGCACTGTTCACGTGACTGATCATGTACTGATCACGTGACTGATCATGCACTGATCACGTGGCTATCATGCTCTGCTCACGTGGCTGATCATGCAACGATCACGTAGCAACCATGTACTGGTCACGTGACTGATCATGCACTGATCACGTAATTGATCCTGCACTGATCACGTGGCTCATCATGCACTGATCACGTGGCTGATCACACATGTATCACGTGACTGATCATGCACTGATCACGTGGCTCTCATGCACTGATCACGTGGCTGTCATGCACTGATCACGTGGATATCATGCACTGATCACGTGGCTGATCACACACGTATCACATGACTGATCATGCACTGATCACGTGGCTATCATGCACTGATCACGTGGCTATCATGCACTGATCACGTGGCTGATCATGCAATGATCATGCTACCATGTACTGATCACGTGACTGATCATGCACTGATCACGTGATGATCATGCACTGATCACGTGGCTGATCATGCACTGATCACGTGGCTGATCATGCACTGATCACGTGACTGATCATGCACTGATCACGTGACTGATCATGCACTGATCACGTGGCTATCATGCACTGATCATGGCTGATCATGCACTGATCACGTGCTATCATGCACTGATCACGTGACTGATCATGCACTGATCACGTGATTGATCATGCACTGATCACGTGGCTGATCATGCACTGATCACGTGGCTGATCATGCACTGATCACGTGACTGATCATGCACTGATCACGTGCTGATCATGCACTGATCACGTGGCTGATCATGCACTGATCACGTGGCTGATCATGCACTGATCACGTGACTGATCATGCACTGATCACGTGGCTATCATGCACTGATCACGTGGCTGATCATGCACTGATCACGTGGCTGATCATACACTGTCACGTGACTATCATGCACTGATCACGTGGCATCATGCACTGATCACGTGGCTGATCATACACTGATCACGTGACTCATGCACTGATCACGTGGCTATCATGCACTGATCACGTGGCTGTCATGCAATGATCACGTAGCTATCATGCACTGATCACGTGACTGATCATGCACTGATCACGTGGCTGATCATGCACTGATCACGTGACTGATCATGCACTGATCACGTGACTGATCATGCACTGATCACGTGGCTATCATGCACTGATCACGTGGCTGATCATGCACTGATCACGTAGCTACCATGCACTGATCACGTGACTGATCATGCACTGATCACGTAATTGATCATGCACTGATCACGTGGCTGATCATGCACTGATCACGTGGCTGATCATGCACTGATCACGTGGCTGATCATGCAATGATCACGTGACTATCATGCACTGATCACGTGACTGATCATGCACTGATCACGTGGCTGATCATGCACTGATCACGTGGCTGATCATGCACTGATCACGTGGCTGATCATGCACTGATCACGTGACTGATCATGCACTGATCACGTGGCTGATCATGCACTGATCACGTGGCTGATCATGCACTGATCACGTGGCTATCATGCACTGATCACGTGACTGATCATGCACTGATCACGTGGCTGATCATGCACTGATCACGTGGCTATCATGCACTGATCACGTGGCTGATCATGCATGATCACGTGGCTATCATGCACTGATCACGTGACTGATCATGCACTGATCACGTGACTGATCATGCACTGATCACGTGGCTATCATGCACTGATCACGTGGCTGATCATGCACTGATCACGTGGCTATCATGCACTGATCACGTGGCTGATCATGCACTATCACGTGACTGATCATGCACTGATCACGTGGCTATCATGCACTGATCACGTGGCTATCATGCACTGATCACGTGGCTGATCATGCACTGATCACGTAGCTCATGCACTGATCACGTGGCTGATCATGCACTGATCACGACTGATCATGCACTGATCACGTGACTGATCATGCACTGATCACGTGGCTATCATGCACTGCTGGCTGATCATGCACTGATCACGTGACTGATCATGCTGATCACGTGGCTGATCATGCACTGATCACGTGACATGCATCATGCAGTGATCACGTGGCTATCATGCACTGATCACGTGGCTGATCATGCAATGATCATGTAGCTACCATGTACAGGTCACGTGAATGATCATACACCCATCAGGTGACTGATCATGCACTGATCACGTGGCTATCATGCACTGATCACGAGACTGATCATGCACTGATCACGTCTATATCATGCACTGATCACATGACTGCCATGCACTGATCACGTGGATGATCATACACTAATCTTGTGACAGATCATGCACTGATCACGTGGCTGATCATGCACTGATACCGTGACTGAGCATGGACTGATCACATGACTATCATGTAGTGATCACGTGACTTAATGGCGCTGATCATGTGACTGATCATGCGCTGATCATGTTTGCTATCATACACTGATCATGTGCCTCTGGAGGCAATAAACAAAGAGCTGAGTAGGCACGAATCAAACAGTCAGCAGGCAATAATCATGGAACTCAGGTGTGAGGAATCATGCTGCTCAGCTGGCAATAATCAAGCAGCTGAGCAGGCAGGAATTACGCAGCACAGCTGGCAATTGTCAAGCAGATGACAGGCAGGAATCGTGCAGCTCAGCTGGCAATTGTCAAGCAGATGAGCAGACAGTAATCACGCAGCTCAGCAGGCCCAGATCACGTGACTGAGCATGCACTGTTCACGTGGCTGATCATACACTGATCACGTGATGATCATGCACTGATCACTTGGATATCATGCACTGATCACGTGGCTGATCATACACTGTTCACGTGTCTGACCATGCACTGATCACGTGGCTGATCATACACTGCTCACGTAACTGATCATGCACTGATCACGTGGCTATCATGCACTGATCACGTGGCTGAACATGCACTGTTCACGTGGCTGATCACACACCTGTCACGTGACATATCATGCACTGATCACGTGGCACTCATGCACTGATCACGTGGCTGATCATACTCTGCTCACGTAACTCATGCACACATCACGTGGCTATCATGCACTGCTCACGTGGCTCGTCATGGAATGATCACGTAGCAACCATATACTGGTCACGTGACTGATCATGCAAGATCACGTAAATGATCATGCACTGTTCACGTGACTGATCATGTACTGATCACGTGACTGATCATGCACTGATCACGTGGCTATCATGCTCTGCTCACGTGGCTGATCATGCAACGATCACGTAGCAACCATGTACTGGTCACGTGACTGATCATGCACTGATCACGTAATTGATCCTGCACTGATCACGTGGCTCATCATGCACTGATCACGTGGCTGATCACACATGTATCACGTGACTGATCATGCACTGATCACGTGGCTCTCATGCACTGATCACGTGGCTGTCATGCACTGATCACGTGGATATCATGCACTGATCACGTGGCTGATCATGCACGTATCACATGACTGATCATGCACTGATCACGTGGCTATCATGCACTGATCACTATGCACTGATCACGTGGCTATCATGCACTGATCACGTGGCTGATCATGCAATGATCACGTAGCTACCATGTACTGGTCACGTGACTGATCATGCACTGATCACGTAATTGATCATGCACTGATCATGTGGCTGATCATGCACTGATCACGTGGCTGATCATACACTGATCACATAACTGATCATGCACTGATCACGTGACTGATCATGCACTGATCACGTGGCTATCATGCACTGATCACTTGGCTGACATACACTGATCACGTGCTGATCATGCACTGATCACGTGGCTGATCATGCACTGATCACGTGACTGATCATGCACTGATCACGTGTCTGATCATGCACTGATCACGTGGCTATCATGCACTGATCACGTGGCTGATCATGCCATAATCACGCAGCTACCATGTACTGGTCACATGACTGATCATGCACTGATCACGTGACTGATCATGCAGTGATCACGTGGCTATCATGAACTACTCACGTGGCTGATCATGCAATGATCATGTAGCTACCATGTACAGGTCACGTGAATGATCATACACCCATCAGGTGACTGATCATGCACTGATCACGTGGCTATCATGCACTGATCACGAGACTGATCATGCACTGTTCACGTCTATATCATGCACTGATCACATGACTGCCCATGCACTGATCGCGTGGATGATCATACACTAATCTTGTGACAGATCATGCACTGATCACGTGGCTGATCATGCACTGATACCGTGACTGAGCATGGACTGATCACATGACTATCATGTAGTGATCACGTGACTTAATGGCGCTGATCATGTGACTGATCATGCGCTGATCATGTTTGCTATCATACACTGATCATGTGCCTCTGGAGGCAATAAACAAAGAGCTGAGTAGGCGCGAATCAAACAGTCAGCAGGCAATAATCATGGAACTCAGGTGTGAGGAATCATGCTGCTCAGCTGGCAATAATCAAGCAGCTGAGCAGGCAGGAATTACGCAGCACAGCTGGCAATTGTCAAGCAGATGACAGGCAGGAATCGTGCAGCTCAGCTGGCAATTGTCAAGCAGATGAGCAGACAGTAATCACGCAGCTCAGCAGGCCCAGATCACGTGACTGAGCATGCACTGTTCACGTGGCTGATCATACACTGATCACGTGATGATCATGCACTGATCACTTGGATATCATGCACTGATCACGTGGCTGATCATACACTGTTCACGTGTCTGACCATGCACTGATCACGTGGCTGATCATACACTGCTCACGTAACTGATCATGCACTGATCACGTGGCTATCATGCACTGATCACGTGGCTGAACATGCACTGTTCGCGTGGCTGATCACACACCTGTCACGTGACTATCATGCACTGATCACGTGGCACTCATGCACTGATCACGTGGCTGATCATACTCTGCTCACGTAACTCATGCACACATCACGTGGCTATCATGCACTGCTCACGTGGCTCGTCAGGGAATGATCACGTAGCAACCATATACTGGTCACGTGACTGATCATGCTAAGATCACGTAAATGATCATGCACTGTTCACGTGACTGATCATGTACTGATCACGTGACTGATCATGCACTGATCACGTGGCTATCATGCTCTGCTCACGTGGCTGATCATGCAACGATCACGTAGCAACCCTGTACTGGTCACGTGACTGATCATGCACTGATCACGTAATTGATCCTGCACTGATCACGTGGCTCATCATGCACTGATCACGTGGCTGATCACACATGTATCACGTGACTGATCATGCACTGATCCCGTGGCTCATGCACTGATCACGTGGCTGTCATGCACTGATCACGTGGATATCATGCACTGATCACGTGGCTGATCACACACGTCACATGACTGATCATGCTGATCACGTGGCTATCATGCACTGATCACGTGGCTATCATGCACTGATCACGTGGCTATCATGCACTGATCACGTGGCTGATCAGGCAATGATCACGCTACCATGTACTGGTCACGTGACTGATCATGCACTGATCACGTAATTGATCATGCACTGATCATGTGGCTGATCATGCACTGATCACGTGGCTGATCATACACTGATCACATAACTGATCATGCACTGATCACGTGACTGATCATGCACTGATCACGTGGCTATCATGCACTGATCACTGGCTGACATACACTGATCACGTGCTGGTCATGCACTGATCACGTGGCTGATCATGCACTGATCACGTGACTGATCATGCACTGATCACGTGTCTGATCATGCACTGATCACGTGGCTATCATGCACTGATCACGTGGCTGATCATGCCATGATCACGCAGCTACCATGTACTGGTCACATGACTGATCATGCACTGATCACGTGACTGATCATGCAGTGATCACGTGGCTATCATGAACTACTCACGTGGCTGATCATGCAATGATCATGTAGCTACCATGTACAGGTCACGTGAATGATCATACACCCATCAGGTGACTGATCATGCACTGATCACGTGGCTATCATGCACTGATCACGAGACTGATCATGCACTGTTCACGTCTATATCATGCACTGATCACATGACTGCCCATGCACTGATCACGTGGATGATCATACACTAATCTTGTGACAGATCATGCACTGATCACGTGGCTGATCATGCACTGATACCGTGACTGAGCATGGACTGATCACATGACTATCATGTAGTGATCACGTGACTTAATGGCGCTGATCATGTGACTGATCATGCGCTGATCATGTTTGCTATCATACACTGATCATGTGCCTCTGGAGGCAATAAACAAAGAGCTGAGTAGGCACGAATCAAACAGTCAGCAGGCAATAATCATGGAACTCAGGTGTGAGGAATCATGCTGCTCAGCTGGCAATAATCAAGCAGCTGAGCAGGCAGGAATTACGCAGCACAGCTGGCAATTGTCAAGCAGATGACAGGCAGGAATCGTGCAGCTCAGCTGGCAATTGTCAAGCAGATGAGCAGACAGTAATCACGCAGCTCAGCAGGCCCAGATCACGTGACTGAGCATGCACTGTTCACGTGGCTGATCATACACTGATCACGTGATGATCATGCACTGATCACGGATATCATGCACTGATCACGTGGCTGATCATACACTGTTCACGTGTCTGACCATGCACTGATCACGTGGCTGATCATACACTGCTCACGTAACTGATCATGCACTGATCACGTGGCTATCATGCACTGATCACGTGGCTGAACATGCACTGTTCACGTGGCTGATCACACACCTGTCACGTGACATATCATGCACTGATCACGTGGCACTCATGCACTGATCACGTGGCTGATCATACTCTGCTCACGTAACTCATGCACACATCACGTGGCTATCATGCACTGCTCACGTGGCTCGTCATGGAATGATCACGTAGCAACCATATACTGGTAACGTGACTGATCATGCAAGATCACGTAAATGATCATGCACTGTTCATGACTGATCATGTACTGATCACGTGACTGATCATGCACTGATCACGTGGCTATCATGCTCTGCTCACGTGGCTGATCATGCAACGATCACGTGCAACCATGTACTGGTCACGTGACTGATCATGCACTGATCACGCAATTGATCATGCACTGATCACGTGGCTCATCATGCACTGATCACGTGGCTGATCACACATGTATCACGTGACTGATCATGCACTGATCCGTGGCTCTCATGCACTGATCACGTGGCTGTCATGCACTGATCACGTGGATATCATGCACTGATCATGTGGCTGATCACACACGTATCACATGACTGATCATGCACTGATCACGTGGCTATCATGCACTGATCACGTGGCTCATCATGCCCTGATCACGTGGCTATCATGCACTGATCACGTGGCTGATCATGCAATGATCACGTAGCTACCATGTACTGATCACGTGACTGATCATGCACTGATCACGTAATTGATCATGCACTGATGTGGCTGATCATGCACTGATCACGTGGCTGATCATGCACTGATCACATAACTGATCATGCACTGATCACGTGACTGATCATGCACTGATCACGTGGCTATCATGCACTGATCACTTGGCTGACATACACTGATCACGTGCTGGTCATGCACTGATCACGTGGCTGATCATGCACTGATCACGTGACTGATCATGCACTGATCTCGTGTCTGATCATGCACTGATCACGTGGCTATCATGCACTGATCACGTGGCTGATCATGCCATGATCACGCAGCTACCATGTACTGGTCACATGACTGATCATGCACTGATCACGTGACTGATCATGCAGTGATCACGTGGCTATCATGCACTACTCACGTGGCTGATCATGCAATGATCATGTAGCTACCATGTACAGGTCACGTGAATGATCATACACCCATCAGGTGACTGATCATGCACTGATCACGTGGCTATCATGCACTGATCACGAGACTGATCATGCACTGATCACGTCTATATCATGCACTGATCACATGACTGCCATGCACTGATCACGTGGATGATCATACACTAATCTTGTGACAGATCATGCACTGATCACGTGGCTGATCATGCACTGATACCGTGACTGAGCATGGACTGATCACATGACTATCATGCAGTGATCACGTGACTTAATGGCGCTGATCATGTGACTGATCATGCGCTGATCATGTTTGCTATCATACACTGATCATGTGCCTCTGGAGGCAATAAACAAAGAGCTGAGTAGGCACGAATCAAACAGTCAGCAGGCAATAATCATGGAACTCAGGTGTGAGGAATCATGCTGCTCAGCTGGCAATAATCAAGCAGCTGAGCAGGCAGGAATTACGCAGCACAGCTGGCAATTGTCAAGCAGATGACAGGCAGGAATCGTGCAGCTCAGCTGGCAATTGTCAAGCAGATGAGCAGACAGTAATCACGCAGCTCAGCAGGCCCAGATCACGTGACTGAGCATGCACTGTTCACGTGGCTGATCATACACTGATCACGTGATGATCATGCACTGATCACGTGGCTGATCATACACTGTTCACGTGTCTGACCATGCACTGATCACGTGGCTGATCATACACTGCTCACGTAACTGATCATGCACTGATCACGTGGCTATCATGCACTGATCACGTGGCTGAACATGCACTGTTCACGTGGCTGATCACACACCTGTCACGTGACATATCATGCACTGATCACGTGGCACTCATGCACTGATCACGTGGCTGATCATACTCTGCTCACGTAACTCATGCACACATCACGTGGCTATCATGCACTGCTCACGTGGCTCGCATGGAATGATCACGTAGCAACCATATACTGGTAACGTGACTGATCATGCAAAGATCACGTAAATGATCATGCACTGTTCACGTGACTGATCATGTACTGATCACGTGACTGATCATGCACTGATCACGTGGCTATCATGCTCTGCTCACGTGGCTGATCATGCAACGATCACGTAGCAACCATGCACTGGTCACGTGACTGATCATGCACTGATCACGTAATTGATCCTGCACTGATCACGTGGCTCATCATGCACTGATCACGTGGCTGATCACACATGTATCACGTGACTGATCATGCACTGATCACGTGGCTCTCATGCACTGATCGCGTGGCTGTCATGCACTGATCACGTGGATATCATGCACTGATCACGTGGCTGATCACACACGTATCACATGACTGATCATGCACTGATCACGTGGCTATCATGCACTGATCACGTGGCTATCATGCACTGATCACGTGGCTGATCAGGCAATGATCACGTAGCTACCATGTACTGGTCACGTGACTGATCATGCACTGATCACGTAATTGATCATGCACTGATCATGTGGCTGATCATGCACTGATCACGTGGCTGATCATACACTGATCACATAACTGATCATGCACTGATCACGTGACTGATCATGCACTGATCACGTGGCTATCATGCACTGATCACTTGGCTGACATACACTGATCACGTGCCTGATCATGCACTGATCACGTGGCTGATCATGCACTGATCACGTGACTGATCATGCACTGATCGCGTGGCTATCATGCACTGCTCACGTGGCTGATCATGCCATGATCACGCAGCTACCATGTACTGGTCACATGACTGATCATGCACTGATCACGTGACTGATCATGCAGTGATCACGTGGCTATCATGAACTACTCACGTGGCTGATCATGCAATGATCATGTAGCTACCATGTACAGGTCACGTGAATGATCATACACCCATCAGGTGACTGATCATGCACTGATCACGTGGCTATCATGCACTGATCACGAGACTGATCATGCACTGTTCACGTCTATATCATGCACTGATCACATGACTGCCCATGCACTGATCACGTGGATGATCATACACTAATCTTGTGACAGATCATGCACTGATCACGTGGCTGATCATGCACTGATACCGTGACTGAGCATGGACTGATCACATGACTATCATGTAGTGATCACGTGACTTAATGGCGCTGATCATGTGACTGATCATGCGCTGATCATGTTTGCTATCATACACTGATCATGTGCCTCTGGAGGCAATAAACAAAGAGCTGAGTAGGCACGAATCAAACAGTCAGCAGGCAATAATCATGGAACTCAGGTGTGAGGAATCATGCTGCTCAGCTGGCAATAATCAAGCAGCTGAGCAGGCAGGAATTACGCAGCACAGCTGGCAATTGTCAAGCAGATGACAGGCAGGAATCGTGCAGCTCAGCTGGCAATTGTCAAGCAGATGAGCAGACAGTAATCACGCAGCTCAGCAGGCCCAGATCACGTGACTGAGCATGCACTGTTCACGTGGCTGATCATACACTGATCACGTGATGATCATGCACTGATCACTTGGATATCATGCACTGATCACGTGGCTGATCATACACTGTTCACGTGTCTGACCATGCACTGATCACGTGGCTGATCATACACTGCTCGCGTAACTGATCATGCACTGATCACGTGGCTATCATGCACTGATCACGTGGCTGAACATGCACTGTTCACGTGGCTGATCACACACCTGTCACGTGACATATCATGCACTGATCACGTGGCACTCATGCACTGATCACGTGGCTGATCATACTCTGCTCACGTAACTCATGCACACATCACGTGGCTATCATGCACTGCTCACGTGGCTCGTCATGGAATGATCACGTAGCAACCATATACTGGTACGTGACTGATCATGCAAAGATCACGTAAATGATCATGCACTGTTCGCGTGACTGATCATGTACTGATCACGTGACTGATCATGCACTGATCACGTGGCTATCATGCTCTGCTCACGTGGCTGATCATGCAACGATCACGTAGCAACCATGTACTGGTCACGTGACTGATCATGCACTGATCACGTAATTGATCCTGCACTGATCACGTGGCTCATCATGCACTGATCACGTGGCTGATCACACATGTATCACGTGACTGATCATGCACTGATCACGTGGCTCTCATGCACTGATCACGTGGCTGTCATGCACTGATCACGTGGATATCATGCACTGATCACGTGGCTGATCACACACGTATCACATGACTGATCATGCACTGATCACGTGGCTATCATGCACTGATCACGTGGCTATCATGCACTGATCACGTGGCTGATCATGCAATGATCACGGCTACCATGTACTGGTCACGTGACTGATCATGCACTGATCACGTAATTGATCATGCACTGATCATGTGGCTGATCATGCACTGATCACGTGGCTGATCATACACTGATCAGATAACTGATCATGCACTGATCACGTGACTGATCATGCACTGATCACGTGGCTATCATGCACTGATCACTGGCTGACATACACTGATCACGTGCCTGATCATGCACTGATCACGTGGCTGATCATGCACTGATCACGTGACTGATCATGCACTGATCACGTGTCTGATCATGCACTGATCACGTGGCTATCATGCACTGCTCACGTGGCTGATCATGCCATGATCACGCAGCTACCATGTACTGGTCACATGACTGATCATGCACTGATCACGTGACTGATCATGCAGTGATCACGTGGCTATCATGCACTACTCACGTGGCTGATCATGCAATGATCATGTAGCTACCATGTACAGGTCACGTGAATGATCATACACCCATCAGGTGACTGATCATGCACTGATCACGTGGCTATCATGCACTGATCACGAGACTGATCATGCACTGATCACGTCTATATCATGCACTGATCACATGACTGCCCGTGCACTGATCACGTGGATGATCATACACTAATCTTGTGACAGATCATGCACTGATCACGTGGCTGATCATGCACTGATACCGTGACTGAGCATGGACTGATCACATGACTATCATGTAGTGATCACGTGACTTAATGGCGCTGATCATGTGACTGATCATGCGCTGATCATGTTTGCTATCATACACTGATCATGTGCCTCTGGAGGCAATAAACAAAGAGCTGAGTAGGCACGAATCAAACAGTCAGCAGGCAATAATCATGGAACTCAGGTGTGAGGAATCATGCTGCTCAGCTGGCAATAATCAAGCAGCTGAACAGGCAGGAATTATGCAGCACAGCTGGCAATTGTCAAGCAGATGACAGGCAGGAATCGTGCAGCTCAGCTGGCAATTGTCAAGCAGATGAGCAGACAGTAATCACGCAGCTCAGCAGGCCCAGATCACGTGACTGAGCATGCACTGTTCACGTGGCTGATCATACACTGATCACGTGATGATCATGCACTGATCACTTGGATATCATGCACTGATCACGTGGCTGATCATACACTGTTCACGTGTCTGACCATGCACTGATCACGTGGCTGATCATCCACTGCTCACGTAACTGATCATGCACTGATCACGTGGCTATCATGCACTGATCACGTGGCTGAACATGCACTGTTCACGTGGCTGATCACACACCTGTCACGTGACATATCATGCACTGATCACGTGGCACTCATGCACTGATCACGTGGCTGATCATACTCTGCTCACGTAACTCATGCACACATCACGTGGCTATCATGCACTGCTCACGTGGCTGATCATGGAATGATCACGTGGCAACCATATACTGGTCACGTGACTGATCATGCAAAGATCACGTAAATGATCATGCACTGTTCACGTGACTGATCATGTACTGATCACGTGACTGATCATGCACTGACCGCGTGGCTATCATGCTCTGCTCACGTGGCTGATCATGCAGCGATCACGTAGCAACCATGTACTGTCACGTGACTGATCATGCACTGATCACGTAATTGATCCTGCACTGATCACGTGGCTCATCATGCACTGATCACGTGGCTGATCACACATGTATCACGTGACTGATCATGCACTGATCACGTGGCTCTCATGCACTGATCACGTGGCTGTCATGCACTGATCACGTGGATATCATGCACTGATCATGTGGCTGATCACACGTATCACATGACTGATCATGCACTGATCACGTGGCTATCATGCACTGATCACGTGGCTATCATGCACTGATCACGTGGCTGATCATGCACTGATCACGTAGCTACCATGCTGGTCACGTGACTGATCATGCACTGATCACGTGGCTGATCATGCACTGATCACGTGGCTGATCATGCACTGATCACGTGGCTGATCATGCACTGATCACGTGACTGATCATGCACTGATCACGTGGCTATCATGCACTGATCACGTGGCTGATCATGCATGATCACGCAGCTACCATGTACTGGTCACATGACTGATCATGCACTGATCACGTGACTGATCATGCAGTGATCGCGTGGCTATCATGAACTACTCACGTGGCTGATCATGCAATGATCATGTAGCTACCATGTACAGGTCACGTGAATGATCATACACCCATCAGGTGACTGATCATGCACTGATCACGTGGCTATCATGCACTGATCACGAGACTGATCATGCACTGATCACGTCTATATCATGCACTGATCACATGACTGCCCATGCACTGATCACGTGGATGTTCATACACTAATCTTGTGACAGATCATGCACTGATCACGTGGCTGATCATGCACTGATACCGTGACTGAGCATGGACTGATCACATGACTATCATGTAGTGATCACGTGACTTAATGGCGCTGATCATGTGACTGATCATGCGCTGATCATGTTTGCTATCATACACTGATCATGTGCCTCTGGAGGCAATAAACAAAGAGCTGAGTAGGCACGAATCAAACAGTCAGCAGGCAATAATCATGGAACTCAGGTGTGAGGAATCATGCTGCTCAGCTGGCAATAATCAAGCAGCTGAACAGGCAGGAATTATGCAGCACAGCTGGCAATTGTCAAGCAGATGACAGGCAGGAATCGTGCAGCTCAGCTGGCAATTGTCAAGCAGATGAGCAGACAGTAATCACGCAGCTCAGCAGGCCCAGATCACGTGACTGAGCATGCACTGTTCACGTGGCTGATCATACACTGATCGCGTGATGATCATGCACTGATCACTTGGATATCATGCACTGATCACGTGGCTGATCATACACTGTTCACGTCTGACCATGCACTGATCACGTGGCTGATCATACACTGCTCACGTAACTGATCATGCACTGATCACGTGGCTATCATGCACTGATCACGTGGCTGAACATGCACTGTTCACGTGGCTGATCACACACTGTCACGTGACATATCATGCACTGATCACGTGGCACTCATGCACTGATCACGTGGCTGATCATACTCTGCTCACGTAACTCATGCACACATCACGTGGCTATCATGCACTGCTCACGTGGCTCGTCATGGAATGATCACGTAGCAACCATATACTGGTCACGTGACTGATCATGCACAGATCACGTAAATGATCATGCACTGTTCACGTGACTGATCATGCACTGATCACGTGACTGATCATGCACTGACCGCGTGGCTATCATGCTCTGCTCACGTGGCTGATCATGCAACGATCACGTAGCAACCATGTACTGGTCACGTGACTGATCATGCACTGATCACGTAATTGATCATGCACTGATCACGTGGCTCATCATGCACTGATCACGTGGCTGATCACATGTATCACGTGACTGATCATGCACTGATCCGTGGCTCTCATGCACTGATCACGTGGCTGTCATGCACTGATCACGTGGATATCATGCACTGATCACGTGGCTGATCACACACGTATCGCATGACTGATCATGCACTGATCGCGTGGCTATCATGCACTGATCACGTGGCTATCATGCACTGATCACGTGGCTGATCATGCAATGATCACGTGGCTACCATGTACTGATCACGTGACTGATCATGCACTGATCACGTAACTGATCATGCACTGATCACGTGGCTGATCATGCACTGATCACGTGGCTGATCATGCACTGATCACGTGACTGATCATGCACTGATCACGTGGCTATCATGCACTGATCACGTGGCTGATCATGCATGATCACGCTACCATGTACTGGTCACATGACTGATCATGCACTGATCACGTGACTGATCATGCACTGATCACGTGGCTATCATGCACTACTCACGTGGCTGATCATGCAATGATCATGTAGCTACCATGTACAGGTCACGTGAATGATCATACACCCATCAGGTGACTGATCATGCACTGATCACGTAGCTATCATGCACTGATCACGTGACTGATCATGCACTGATCACGTCTATATCATGCACTGATCACATGACTGCCCATGCACTGATCACGTGGATGATCAGACACTAATCTTGTGACAGATCATGCACTGATCACGTGGCTGATCATGCACTGATACCGTGACTGAGCATGGACTGATCACATGACTATCATGTAGTGATCACGTGACTTAATGGCGCTGATCATGTGACTGATCATGCGCTGATCATGTTTGCTATCATACACTGATCATGTGCCTCTGGAGGCAATAAACAAAGAGCTGAGTAGGCACGAATCAAACAGTCAGCAGGCAATAATCATGGAACTCAGGTGTGAGGAATCATGCTGCTCAGCTGGCAATAATCAAGCAGCTGAGCAGGCAGGAATTACGCAGCACAGCTGGCAATTGTCAAGCAGATGACAGGCAGGAATCGTGCAGCTCAGCTGGCAATTGTCAAGCAGATGAGCAGACAGTAATCACGCAGCTCAGCAGGCCCAGATCACGTGACTGAGCATGCACTGTTCACGTGGCTGATCATACACTGATCGCGTGATGATCATGCACTGATCACGTGGCTGATCATACACTGTTCACGTGTCTGACCATGCACTGATCACGTGGCTGATCATACACTGCTCACGTAACTGATCATGCACTGATCACGTGGCTATCATGCACTGATCACGTGGCTGAACATGCACTGTTCACGTGGCTGATCACACACCTGTCACGTGACATATCATGCACTGATCACGTGGCACTCATGCACTGATCACGTGGCTGATCATACTCTGCTCACGTAATCATGCACACATCACGTGGCTATCATGCACTGCTCACGTGGCTCGCATGGAATGATCACGTAGCAACCATATACTGGTCACGTGACTGATCATGCACTGATCACGTAAATGATCATGCACTGTTCGCGTGACTGATCATGTACTGATCACGTGACTGATCATGCACTGATCACGTGGCTATCATGCTCTGCTCACGTGGCTGATCATGCAGCGATCACGTAGCAACCATGTACTGGTCACGTGACTGATCATGCACTGATCACGTAATTGATCCTGCACTGATCGCGTGGCTCATCATGCACTGATCACGTGGCTGATCACACATCCGTGACTGATCATGCACTGATCACGTGGCTCTCATGCACTGATCACGTGGCTGTCATGCACTGATCACGTGGATATCATGCACTGATCACGTGGCTGATCACACACGTATCACATGACTGATCATGCACTGATCACGTGGCTATCATGCACTGATCACGTGGCTATCATGCACTGATCACGTGGCTGATCATGCACTGATCACGTGCTATCATGCACTGATCACGTGACTGATCATGCACTGATCACGTAATGATCATGCACTGATCATGTGGCTGATCATGCACTGATCACGTGGCTGATCATGCACTGATCACGTGACTGATCATGCACTGATCACGTGGCTATCATGCACTGATCACGTGGCTGATCATGCCATGATCGCGCAGCTACCATGTACTGGTCACATGACTGATCATGCACTGATCACGTGACTGATCATGCAGTGATCACGTGGCTATCATGAACTACTCACGTGGCTGATCATGCAATGATCATGTAGCTACCATGTACAGGTCACGTGAATGATCATACACCCATCAGGTGACTGATCATGCACTGATCACGTGGCTATCATGCACTGATCACGAGACTGATCATGCACTGATCACGTCTATATCATGCACTGATCACATGACTGCCCATGCACTGATCACGTGGATGTTCATACACTAATCTTGTGACAGATCATGCACTGATCACGTGGCTGATCATGCACTGATACGTGACTGAGCATGGACTGATCACATGACTATCATGTAGTGATCACGTGACTTAATGGCGCTGATCATGTGACTGATCATGCGCTGATCATGTTTGCTATCATACACTGATCATGTGCCTCTGGAGGCAATAAACAAAGAGCTGAGTAGGCACGAATCAAACAGTCAGCAGGCAATAATCATGGAACTCAGGTGTGAGGAATCATGCTGCTCAGCTGGCAATAATCAAGCAGCTGAACAGGCAGGAATTATGCAGCACAGCTGGCAATTGTCAAGCAGATGACAGGCAGGAATCGTGCAGCTCAGCTGGCAATTGTCAAGCAGATGAGCAGACAGTAATCACGCAGCTCAGCAGGCCCAGATCACGTGACTGAGCATGCACTGTTCGCGTGGCTGATCATACACTGATCACGTGATGATCATGCACTGATCACGTGGCTGATCATACACTGCTCACGTGTCTGACCATGCACTGATCACGTGGCTGATCATACACTGCTCACGTAACTGATCATGCACTGATCACGTGGCTATCATGCACTGATCACGTGGCTGAACATGCACTGTTCACGTGGCTGATCACACACCTGTCACGTGACATATCATGCACTGATCACGTGGCACTCATGCACTGATCACGTGGCTGATCATACTCTGCTCACGTAACTCATGCACACATCACGTGGCTATCATGCACTGCTCACGTGGCTCGCAATGGAATGATCACGTAGCAACCATATACTGGTACGTGACTGATCATGCAAATCACGTAAATGATCATGCACTGTTCACGTGACTGATCATGTACTGATCACGTGACTGATCATGCACTGATCACGTGGCTATCATGCTCTGCTCACGTGGCTGATCATGCAGCGATCACGTAGCAACCATGTACTGGTCACGTGACTGATCATGCACTGATCACGTAATTGATCCTGCACTGATCACGTGGCTCATCATGCACTGATCACGTGGCTGATCACACATGTATCACGTGACTGATCATGCACTGATCGTGGCTCTCATGCACTGATCACGTGGCTGTCATGCACTGATCACGTGGATATCATGCACTGATCACGTGGCTGATCACACACGTATCACATGACTGATCATGCACTGATCGCGTGGCTATCATGCACTGATCACGTGGCTATCATGCACTGATCACGTGGCTGATCATGCAATGATCACGTAGCTACCATGTACTGGTCACGTGACTGATCATGCACTGATCACGTAATTGATCATGCACTGATCATGTGGCTGATCATGCACTGATCGCGTGGCTGATCATGCACTGATCACGTGACTGATCATGCACTGATCACGTGGCTATCATGCACTGATCACGTGGCTGATCATGCCATGATCACGCAGCTACCATGTACTGGTCACATGACTGATCATGCACTGATCACGTGACTGATCATGCAGTGATCGCGTGGCTATCATGAACTACTCACGTGGCTGATCATGCAATGATCATGTAGCTACCATGTACAGGTCACGTGAATGATCATGCACCCATCAGGTGACTGATCATGCACTGATCACGTGGCTATCATGCACTGATCACGAGACTGATCATGCACTGATCACGTCTATATCATGCACTGATCACATGACTGCCCATGCACTGATCACGTGGATGTTCATACACTAATCTTGTGACAGATCATGCACTGATCACGTGGCTGATCATGCACTGATACCGTGACTGAGCATGGACTGATCACATGACTATCATGTAGTGATCACGTGACTTAATGGCGCTGATCATGTGACTGATCATGCGCTGATCATGTTTGCTATCATACACTGATCATGTGCCTCTGGAGGCAATAAACAAAGAGCTGAGTAGGCACGAATCAAACAGTCAGCAGGCAATAATCATGGAACTCAGGTGTGAGGAATCATGCTGCTCAGCTGGCAATAATCAAGCAGCTGAGCAGGCAGGAATTACGCAGCACAGCTGGCAATTGTCAAGCAGATGACAGGGATGAATCGTGCAGCTCAGCTGGCAATTGTCAAGCAGATGAGCAGACAGTAATCACGCAGCTCAGCAGGCCCAGATCACGTGACTGAGCATGCACTGTTCACGTGGCTGATCATACACTGATCACGTGATGATCATGCACTGATCACTTGGATATCATGCACTGATCACGTGGCTGATCATACACTGTTCACGTGTCTGACCATGCACTGATCACGTGGCTGATCATACACTGCTCACGTAACTGATCATGCACTGATCACGTGGCTATCATGCACTGATCACGTGGCTGAACATGCACTGTTCACGTGGCTGATCACACACCTGTCACGTCACATATCATGCACTGATCACGTGGCACTCATGCACTGATCACGTGGCTGATCATACTCTGCTCACGTAACTCATGGACACATCACGTGGCTATCATGCACTGCTCGCGTGGCTCGTCATGGAATGATCACGTAGCAACCATATACTGGTAACGTGACTGATCATGCAAAGATCACGTAAATGATCATGCACTGTTCACGTGACTGATCATGTACTGATCACGTGACTGATCATGCACTGACCACGTGGCTATCATGCTCTGCTCACGTGGCTGATCATGCAGCGATCACGTAGCAACCATGTACTGGTCACGTGACTGATCATGCACTGATCACGTAATTGATCCTGCACTGATCACGTGGCTCATCATGCACTGATCACGTGGCTGATCACATGTATCACGTGACTGATCATGCACTGATGCCATGGCTCTCATGCACTGATCACGTGGCTGTCATGCACTGATCACGTGGATATCATGCACTGATCACGTGGCTGATCACACACGTATCACATGACTGATCATGCACTGATCACGTGGCTATCATGCACTGATCACGTGGCTGATCATGCACTGATCATGTGGCTGATCAGGCAATGATCACGTGGCTACCATGTACTGGTCACGTGACTGATCATGCACTGATCACGTAATTGATCATTCACTGATCATGTGGCTGATCATGCACTGATCACGTGGCTGATCATGCACTGATCACGTGACTGATCATGCACTGATCGTGGCTATCATGCACTGCTCCCGTGGCTGATCATGCCATGATCACGCAGCTACCATGTACTGGTCACATGACTGATCATGCACTGATCACGTGACTGATCATGCAGTGATCATGTGGCTATCATGAACTACTCACGTGGCTGATCATGCAATGATCATGTAGCTACCATGTACAGGTCACGTGAATGATCATACACCCATCAGGTGACTGATCATGCACTGATCACGTGGCTATCATGCACTGATCACGAGACTGATCATGCACTGTTCACGTCTATATCATGCACTGATCACATGACTGCCCGTGCACTGATCACGTGGATGATCATACACTAATCTTGTGACAGATCATGCACTGATCACGTGGCTGATCATGCACTGATACCGTGACTGAGCATGGACTGATCACATGACTATCATGTAGTGATCACGTGACTTAATGGCGCTGATCATGTGACTGATCATGCGCTGATCATGTTTGCTATCATACACTGATCATGTGCCTCTGGAGGCAATAAACAAAGAGCTGAGTAGGCACGAATCAAACAGTCAGCAGGCAATAATCATGGAACTCAGGTGTGAGGAATCATGCTGCTCAGCTGGCAATAATCAAGCAGCTGAGCAGGCAGGAATTACGCAGCACAGCTGGCAATTGTCAAGCAGATGACAGGCAGGAATCGTGCAGCTCAGCTGGCAATTGTCAAGCAGATGAGCAGACAGTAATCACGCAGCTCAGCAGGCCCAGATCACGTGACTGAGCATGCACTGTTCACGTGGCTGATCATACACTGATCGCGTGATGATCATGCACTGATCACGTGGCTGATCATACACTGTTCACGTGTCTGACCATGCACTGATCACGTGGCTGATCATACACTGCTCAAGTAACTGATCATGCACTGATCACGTGGCTATCATGCACTGATCACGTGGCTGAACATGCACTATTCACGTGGCTGATCACACTGTCACGTGACATATCATGCACTGATCACGTGGCACTCATGCACTGATCACGTGGCTGATCATACTCTGCTCACGTAACTCATGCACACATCACGTGGCTATCATGCACTGCTCACGTGGCTCGTCATGGAATGATCACGCAGCAACCATATACTGGTCGTGACTGATCATGCAAAGATCACGTAAATGATCATGCACTGTTCACGTGACTGATCATGTACTGATCACGTGACTGATCATGCACTGATCACGTGGCTATCATGCACTGCTCACGTGGCTGATCATGCAGCGATCACGTAGCAACCATGTACTGGTCACGTGACTGATCATGCACTGATCACGTAATTGATCCTGCACTGATTACGTGGCTCATCATGCACTGATCACGTGGCTGATCACACATGTATCACGTGACTGATCATGCACTGATCACGTGGCTCTCATGGACTGATCACGTGGCTGAAATGCACTGATCACGTGGATATCATGCACTGATCACGTGGCTGATCACACGCGTATCACATGACTGATCATGCACTGATCACGTGGCTATCATGCACTGATCACGTGGCTATCATGCACTGATCACGTGGCTGATCAGGCAATGATCACGTAGCTACCATGTACTGGTCACGTGACTGATCATGCACTGATCACGTAATTGATCATGCACTGATCATGTGGCTGATCATGCACTGATCACGTGGCTGATCATACACTGATCACATAACTGATCATGCACTGATCACGTGACTGATCATGCACTGATCACGTGGCTATCATGCACTGATCACTTGGCTGGACATGCACTGATCACGTGCCTGGTCATGCACTGATCACGTGGCTGATCATGCACTGATCACGTGACTGATCATGCACTGATCACGTGGCTATCATGCACTGCTCACGTGGCTGATCATGCCATGATCACGCAGCTACCATGTACTGGTCACATGACTGATCATGCACTGATCACGTGACTGATAATGCAGTGATCACGTGGCTATCATGAACTACTCACGTGGCTGATCATGCAATGAACATGTAGCTACCATGTACAGGTCACGTGAATGATCATACACCCATCAGGTGACTGATCATGCACTGATCACGTGGCTATCATGCACTGATCACGAGACTGATCATGCACTGTTCACGTCTATATCATGCACTGATCACATGACTGCCCGTGCACTGATCACGTGGATGATCATACACTAATCTTGTGACAGATCATGCACTGATCACGTGGCTGATCATGCACTGATACCGTGACTGAGCATGGACTGATCACATGACTATCATGTAGTGATCACGTGACTTAATGGCGCTGATCATGTGACTGATCATGCGCTGATCATGTTTGCTATCATACACTGATCATGTGCCTCTGGAGGCAATAAACAAAGAGCTGAGTAGGCACGAATCAAACAGTCAGCAGGCAATAATCATGGAACTCAGGTGTGAGGAATCATGCTGCTCAGCTGGCAATAATCAAGCAGCTGAGCAGGCAGGAATTACGCAGCTGGCAATTGTCAAGCAGATGACAGGCAGGAATCGTGCAGCTCAGCTGGCAATTGTCAAGCAGATGAGCAGACAGTAATCACGCAGCTCAGCAGGCCCAGATCACGTGACTGAGCATGCACTGTTCACGTGGCTGATCATACACTGATCACGTGATGATCATGCACTGATCACGTGGATATCATGCACTGATCACGTGGCTGATCATACACTGTTCACGTGTCTGATCATGCACTGATCACGTGGCTGATCATGCACTGATCACGTAGCAACCATGCACTGGTCACGTGACTGATCATGCACTGATCACGTAACTGATCATGCACTGATCGCGTGGCTATCATGCACTGATCACTGGACTGATCATGCACTGTTCGCGTCTATATCATGCACTGATCACATGACTGCTCGTGCACTGATCACGTGGATGTTCATACACTAATCTTGTGACAGATCATGCACTGATCGCGTGGCTGATCATGCACTGATACGTGACTGAGCATGGACTGATCACATGACTATCATGTAGTGATCACGTGACTTAATGGCGCTGATCATGTGACTGATCATGCGCTGATCATGTTTGCTATCATACACTGATCATGTGCCTCTGGAGCAATAAACAAAGAGCTGAGTAGGCACGAATCAAACAGTCAGCAGGCAATAATCATGGAACTCAGGTGTGAGGAATCATGCTGCTCAGCTGGCAATAATCAAGCAGCTGAACAGGCAGGAATTATGCAGCACAGCTGGCAATTGTCAAGCAGATGACAGGCAGGAATCGTGCAGCTCAGCTGGCAATTGTCAAGCAGATGAGCAGACAGTAATCACGCAGCTCAGCAGGCCCAGATCACGTGACTGAGCATGCACTGTTCACGTGGCTGATCATACACTGATCACGTGATGATCATGCACTGATCACGTGGCTGATCATGCACTGATCACGTGTCTGACCATGCACTGATCACGTGGCTGATCATACACTGCTCACGTAACTGATCATGCACTGATCACGTGGCTATCATGCACTGATCACGTGGCTGAACATGCACTGTTCACGTGGCTGATCACACACCTGTCACGTGACATATCATGCACTGATCACGGGCACTCATGCACTGATCACGTGGCTGATCATACTCTGCTCACGTAACTCATGCACATCACGTGGCTATCATGCACTGCTCACGTGGCTCGCATGGAATGATCGTAGCAACCATACATGCACGTGACTGATCATGCAAAGATCACGTAAATGATCATGCACTGTTCACGTGACTGATCATGTACTGATCACGTGACTGATCATGCACTGACCACGTGGCTATCATGCACTCTGCTCACGTGGCTGATCATGCACGTTCACGTAGCAACCATGTACTGGTCACGTGACTGATCATGCACTGATCACGTAATGATCCTGCACTGATCCGTGGCTCATCATGCACTGATCACGCTGATCACACTGTATCACGTGACTGATCATGCACTGATCCCGTGGCTGCTCATGCACTGATCACGTGGCTGTCATGCACTGATCGCGTGGATATCATGCACTGATCCGTGGCTGATCACGTATCACGTGGCTGATCATGCACTGATCACGTGGCTATCATGCACTGATCACGTGGCTATCATGCACTGATCACGTGGCTGATCAGGCAATGATCACGTGGCTACCATGTACTGATCACGTGGCTGATCATGCACTGATCACGTAACTGATCATGCACTGATCATGTGGCTGATCATGCACTGATCACGTGGCTGATCATGCACTGATCACGTGACTGATCATGCACTGATCACGTGGCTATCATGCACTGCTCACGTGGCTGATCATGCCATGATCACACCTACCATGTACTGGTCACATGACTGATCATGCACTGATCACGTGACTGATCATGCAGTGATCGCGTGGCTATCATGAACTACTCACGTGGCTGATCATGCAATGATCATGTAGCTACCATGTACAGGTCACGTGAATGATCATACACCCATCAGGTGACTGATCATGCACTGATCACGTGGCTATCATGCACTGATCACGAGACTGGTCATGCACTGTTCACGTCTATATCATGCACTGATCACATGACTGCCCGTGCACTGATCACGTGGATGTTCATACACTAATCTTGTGACAGATCATGCACTGATCACGTGGCTGATCATGCACTGATACCGTGACTTAGCATGGACTGATCACATGACTATCATGTAGTGATCACGTGACTTAATGGCGCTGATCATGTGACTGATCATGCGCTGATCATGTTTGCTATCATACACTGATCATGTGCCTCTGGAGGCAATAAACAAAGAGCTGAGTAGGCACGAATCAAACAGTCAGCAGGCAATAATCATGGAACTCAGGTGTGAGGAATCATGCTGCTCAGCTGGCAATAATCAAGCAGCTGAACAGGCAGGAATTATGCAGCACAGCTGGCAATTGTCAAGCAGATGACAGGCAGGAATCGTGCAGCTCAGCTGGCAATTGTCAAGCAGATGAGCAGACAGTAATCACGCAGCTCGGCAGGCCCAGATCACGTGACTGAGCATGCACTGTTCACGTGGCTGATCATACACTGATCACGTGATGATCATGCACTGATCACTTGGATATCATGCACTGATCACGTGGCTGATCATACGCTGTTCACGTGTCTGACCATGCACTGATCACGTGGCTGATCATACACTGCTCACGTAACTGATCATGCACTGATCACGTGGCTATCATGCACTGATCACGTGGCTGAACATGCACTGTTCACGTGGCTGATCACACACCTGTCACGTGACATATCATGCACTGATCGCGTGGCACTCATGCACTGATCACGTGGCTGATCATACTCTGCTCACGTAACTCATGCACACATCCGTGGCTATCATGCACTGCTCACGTGGCTCGTCATGGAATGATCACGTAGCAACCATATACTGGTAACGTGACTGATCATGCAAAGATCGCGTAAATGATCATGCACTGTTCACGTGACTGATCATGTACTGATCACGTGACTGATCATGCACTGACCGTGGCTATCATGCTCTGCTCACGTGGCTGATCATGCAACGATCACGTAGCAACCATGTACTGGTCACGTGACTGATCATGCACTGATCACGTAATTGATCCTGCACTGATCACGTGGCTCATCATGCACTGATCACGTGGCTGATCACACATGTATCACGTGACTGATCATGCACTGATCCGTGGCTCTCATGCACTGATCACGTGGCTGTCATGCACTGATCACGTGGATATCATGCACTGATCACGTGGCTGATCATGCACGTATCACATGACTGATCATGCACTGATCACGTGGCTATCATGCACTGATCACGTGGCTATCATGCACTGATCACGTGGCTGATCAGGCAATGATCACGTATACCATGTACTGGTCACGTGACTGATCATGCACTGATCACGTAACTGATCATGCACTGATCACGTGGCTGATCATGCACTGATCACGTGGCTGATCATGCACTGATCACGTGACTGATCATGCACTGATCACGTGGCTATCATGCACTGATCACGTGGCTATCATGCATGATCACGCAGCTACCATGTACTGGTCACATGACTGATCATGCACTGATCACGTGACTGATCATGCACTGATCACGTGGCTATCATGCACTGCTCACGTGGCTGATCATGCAATGATCGTGTAGCTACCATGTACAGGTCACGTGAATGATCATGCACCCATCACGTGACTGATCATGCACTGATCACGTGGCTATCATGCACTGATCACGTGGCTGATCATGCACTGTTCACGTCTATATCATGCACTGATCACGTGGCTGCCCGTGCACTGATCACGTGGATGATCATACACTAATCTTGTGACAGATCATGCACTGATCACGTGGCTGATCATGCACTGATACCGTGACTGAGCATGGACTGATCACATGACTATCATGTAGTGATCACGTGACTTAATGGCGCTGATCATGTGACTGATCATGCGCTGATCATGTTTGCTATCATACACTGATCATGTGGCTCTGGAGGCAATAAACAAAGAGCTGAGTAGGCACGAATCAAACAGTCAGCAGGCAATAATCATGGAACTCAGGTGTGAGGAATCATGCTGCTCAGCTGGCAATAATCAAGCAGCTGAGCAGGCAGGAATTACGAAGCACAGCTGGCAATTGTCAAGCAGATGACAGGCAGGAATCGTGCAGCTCAGCTGGCAATTGTCAAGCAGATGAGCAGACAGTAATCACGCAGCTCAGCAGGCCCAGATCACGTGACTGAGCATGCACTGTTCACGTGGCTGATCATGCACTGATCACGTGATGATCATGCACTGATCACGTGGCTATCATGCACTGATCACGTGGCTGATCATGCACTGTTCACGTGGCTGACCATGCACTGATCACGTGGCTGATCATACACTGCTCACGTAACTGATCATGCACTGATCACGTGGCTATCATGCACTGATCACGTGGCTGAACATGCACTGTTCACGTGGCTGATCACACACCTGTCACGTGACATATCATGCACTGATCACGTGGCACTCATGCACTGATCACGTGGCTGATCATACTCTGCTCACGTAACTCATGCACATCACGTGGCTATCATGCACTGCTCACGTGGCTCGTCATGCACTGATCACGTGGCAACCATATACTGGTCACGTGACTGATCATGCAAAGATCACGTAAATGATCATGCACTGTTCACGTGACTGATCATGCACTGATCACGTGGCTGATCATGCACTGACCACGTGGCTATCATGCACTCACGTGGCTGATCATGCAGCGATCACGTAGCAACCATGTACTGGTCACGTGACTGATCATGCACTGATCACGTAATTGATCCTGCACTGATCACGTGGCTCATCATGCACTGATCACGTGGCTGATCACACATGTATCACGTGACTGATCATGCACTGATCCCGTGGCTATCATGCACTGATCACGTGGCTGATCATGCACTGATCACGTGGCTATCATGCACTGATCACGTGGCTGATCATGCACGTATCACATGACTGATCATGCACTGATCACGTGGCTATCATGCACTGATCACGTGGCTGATCATGCACTGATCACGTGGCTGATCATGCACTGATCACGTGGCTACCATGTACTGATCACGTGACTGATCATGCACTGATCACGTAACTGATCATGCACTGATCACGTGGCTGATCATGCACTGATCACGTGGCTGATCATGCACTGATCACGTAACTGATCATGCACTGATCACGTGACTGATCATGCACTGATCACGTGGCTATCATGCACTGATCACGTGGCTGATGCGCACTGTTCACGTGCCTGATCATGCACTGATCGCGTGGATGATCATACACTAATCACGTGACAGATCATGCACTGATCACGTGGCTGATCATGCACTGATACCGTGACTGAGCATGGACTGATCACATGACTATCATGTAGTGATCACGTGACTTAATGGCGCTGATCATGTGACTGATCATGCGCTGATCATGTTTGCTATCATACACTGATCATGTGCCTCTGGAGGCAATAAACAAAGAGCTGAGTAGGCACGAATCAAACAGTCAGCAGGCAATAATCATGGAACTCAGGTGTGAGGAATCATGCTGCTCAGCTGGCAATAATCAAGCAGCTGAGCGGGCAGGAATTACGCAGCACAGCTGGCAATTGTCAAGCAGATGACAGGCAGGAATCGTGCAGCTCAGCTGGCAATTGTCAAGCAGATGAGCAGACAGTAATCACGCAGCTCAGCAGGCCCAGATCACGTGACTGAGCATGCACTGTTCACGTGGCTGATCATACACTGATCACGTGATGATCATGCACTGATCACTTGGATATCATGCACTGATCACGTGGCTGATCATACACTGTTCACGTGTCTGACCATGCACTGATCACGTGGCTGATCATACACTGCTCACGTAACTGATCATGCACTGATCACGTGGCTATCATGCACTGATCACGTGGCTGAACATGCACTGTTCACGTGGCTGATCACACACCTGTCACGTGACATATCATGCACTGATCACGTGGCACTCATGCACTGATCACGTGGCTGATCATACTCTGCTCCACGTAACTCATGCACATCACGTGGCTATCATGCACTGCTCACGTGGCTCGTCATGGAATGATCACGTTAGCAACCATATACTGGTAACGTGACTGATCATGCAAAGATCACGTAAATGATCATGCACTGTTCACGTGACTGATCATGTACTGATCACGTGACTGATCATGCACTGACCACGTGGCTATCATGCTCTGCTCACGTGGCTGATCATGCAGCGATCACGTAGCAACCATGTACTGGTCACGTGACTGATCATGCACTGATCACGTAATTGATCCTGCACTGATCACGTGGCTCATCATGCACTGATCACGTGGCTGATCACACATGTATCACGTGACTGATCATGCACTGATCCGTGGCTCTCATGCACTGATCACGTGGCTGTCATGCACTGATCACGTGGATATCATGCACTGATCATGTGGCTGATCACACGTATCACATGACTGATCATGCACTGATCACGTGGCTATCATGCACTGATCACGTGGCTATCATGCACTGATCACGTGGCTGATCAGGCAATGATCGCGTAGCTACCATGTACTGGTCACGTGACTGATCATGCACTGATCACGTAATTGATCATGCACTGATCATGTGGCTGATCATGCACTGATCACGTGGCTGATCATACACTGATCACATAACTGATCATGCACTGATCACGTGACTGATCATGCACTGATCGCGTGGCTATCATGCACTGATCACTTGGCTGGACAACACTGATCACGTGCCTGGTCATCGCACTGATCACGTGGCTGATCGCTGATCACGTGACTGATCATGCACTCGTGTCTGATCATGCACTGATCACGTGGCTATCATGCACTGCTCACGTGGCTGATCATGCCATGATCACGCGAGCTACCATGTACTGGTCACATGACTGATCATGCACTGATCGTGACTGATCATGCAGTGATCACGTGGCTATCATGAACTACTCACGTGGCTGATCATGCAATGATCATGTAGCTACCATGTACAGGTCACGTGAATGATCATGCACCCATCAGGTGACTGATCATGCACTGATCACGTGGCTATCATGCACGGATCACGAGACTGGTCATGCACTGTTCACGTCTATATCATGCACTGATCACATGACTGCCCGTGCACTGATCACGTGGATGATCATACACTAATCTTGTGACAGATCATGCACTGATCACGTGGCTGATCATGCACTGATACCGTGACTGAGCATGGACTGATCACATGACTATCATGTAGTGATCACGTGACTTAATGGCGCTGATCATGTGACTGATCATGCGCTGATCATGTTTGCTATCATACACTGATCATGTGCCTCTGGAGGCAATAAACAAAGAGCTGAGTAGGCACGAATCAAACAGTCAGCAGGCAATAATCATGGAACTCAGGTGTGAGGAATCATGCTGCTCAGCTGGCAATAATCAAGCAGCTGAGCAGGCAGGAATTCCGCAGCACAGCTGGCAATTGTCAAGCAGATGACAGGCAGGAATCGTGCAGCTCAGCTGGCAATTGTCAAGCAGATGAGCAGACAGTAATCACGCAGCTCAGCAGGCCCAGATCACGTGACTGAGCATGCACTGTTCACGTGGCTGATCATACACTGATCACGTGATGATCATGCACTGATCACTTGGATATCATGCACTGATCACGTGGCTGATCATACACTGTTCACGTGTCTGACCATGCACTGATCACGTGGCTGATCATACACTGCTCACGTAACTGATCATGCACTGATCACGTGGCTATCATGCACTGATCACGTGGCTGAACATGCACTGTTCACGTGGCTGATCACACACCTGTCACGTGACATATCATGCACTGATCACGTGGCACTCATGCACTGATCACGTGGCTGATCATACTCTGCTCACGTAACTGATCATGCACTGATCACGTGGCTATCATGCACTGCTCACGTGGCTGGTCATGCGATCACGTAGCTACCATGCACTGATCACGTGGCTGATCATACTGATCACGTGACTGATCATGCACTGTCGCGTGGCTATCATGCACTGATCACGTGACTGACCATGCACTGATCACGTGGCTGATCATGCTCTGCTCACGTAACTCATGCACATCACGTGGCTATCATGCACTGCTCACGTGGCTCGTCATGGAATGATCACGTAGCAACCATATACTGGTCACGTGACTGATCATGCAAAGATCACGTAAATGATCATGCACTGTTCGCGTGACTGATCATGTACTGATCCGTGACTGATCATGCACTGACCACGTGGCTATCATGCTCTGCTCACGTGGCTGATCATGCAGCGATCACGTAGCAACCATGTACTGGTCACGTGACTGATCATGCACTGATCACGTAATTGATCATGCACTGATCACGTGGCTCATCATGCACTGATCACGTGGCTGATCACACATGTATCACGTGACTGATCATGCACTGATCACGTGGCTATCATGCACTGATCACGTGGCTGTCATGCACTGATCACGTGGATATCATGCACTGATCACGTGGCTGATCACCCGCGTATCACATGACTGATCATGCACTGATCACGTGGCTATCATGCACTGATCACGTGGCTATCATGCACTGATCACGTGGCTGATCAGGCAATGATCACGTAGCTACCATGTACTGGTCACGTGACTGATCATGCACTGAGCCGTGTTGATCATGCACTGATCATGTGGCTGATCATGCACTGATCACGTGGCTGATCATACACTGATCACATAACTGATCATGCACTGATCACGTGACTGATCATGCACTGATCACGTGGCTATCATGCACTGATCACTTGTCTGGACATACACTGATCACGTGCCTGGTCATGCACTGATCACGTGGCTGATCATGCACTGATCACGTGACTGATCATGCACTGATCTCGTGTCTGATCATGCACTGATCACGTGGCTATCATGCACTGCTCACGTGGCTGATCATGCCATGATCACGCAGCTACCATGTACTGGTCACATGACTGATCATGCACTGATCACGTGACTGATCATGCAGTGATCACGTGGCTATCATGACTACTCACGTGGCTGATCATGCAATGATCATGTAGCTACCATGTACAGGTCACGTGAATGATCATACACCCATCAGGTGACTGATCATGCACTGATCACGTGGCTATCATGCACTGATCACGAGACTGATCATGCACTGTTCACGTCTATATCATGCACTGATCACATGACTGCCCGTGCACTGATCACGTGGATGATCATACTCTAATCTTGTGACAGATCATGCACTGATCACGTGGCTGATCATGCACTGATACCGTGACTGAGCATGGACTGATCACATGACTATCATGTAGTGATCACGTGACTTAATGGCGCTGATCATGTGACTGATCATGCGCTGATCATGTTTGCTATCATACACTGATCATGTGCCTCTGGAGGCAATAAACAAAGAGCTGAGTAGGCACGAATCAAACAGTCAGCAGGCAATAATCATGGAACTCAGGTGTGAGGAATCATGCTGCTCAGCTGGCAATAATCAAGCAGCTGAGCAGGCAGGAATTACGCAGCTGACATGGTGTCAAGCAGATGACAGGCAGGAATCGTGCAGCTCAGCTGGCAATTGTCAAGCAGATGAGCAGACAGTAATCACGCAGCTCAGCAGGCCCAGATCACGTGACTGAGCATGCACTGTTCACGTGGCTGATCATACACTGATCGCGTGATGATCATGCACTGATCACTTGGATATCATGCACTGATCACGTGGCTGATCATACACTGTTCACGTGTCTGACCATGCACTGATCACGTGGCTGATCATGCACTGCTCACGTAACTGATCATGCACTGATCACGTGGCTATCATGCACTGATCACGTGGCTGAACATGCACTGTTCACGTGGCTGATCACACACCTGTCACGTGACATATCATGCACTGATCACGTGGCACTCATGCACTGATCACGTGGCTGATCATACTCTGCTCACGTAACTCATGCACACATCACGTGGCTATCATGCACTGCTCGCGTGGCTCGTCATGGAATGATCCACGTAGCAACCATATACTGGTAACGTGACTGATCATGCAAAGATCACGTAAATGATCATGCACTGTTCGCGTGACTGATCATGTACTGATCACGTGACTGATCATGCACTGACCGCGTGGCTATCATGCTCTGCTCACGTGGCTGATCATGCACCGATCACGTGGCAACCATGTACTGGTCACGTGACTGATCATGCACTGATCACGTAATTGATCCTGCACTGATCACGTGGCTCATCATGCACTGATCACGTGGCTGATCACACATGTATCACGTGACTGATCATGCACTGATCACGTGGCTCTCATGCACTGATCACGTGGCTGTCATGCACTGATCACGTGGATATCATGCACTGATCACGTGGCTGATCACACGTATCACATGACTGATCATGCACTGATCACGTGGCTATCATGCACTGATCACGTGGCTATCATGCACTGATCACGTGGCTGATCAGGCACTGATCCACGTAGCAACCATGCACTGATCACGTGACTGATCATGCACTGATCACGTGGCTGATCATGCACTGATCACGTGGCTGATCATGCACTGATCACGTGACTGATCATGCACTGATCACGTGACTGATCATGCACTGATCACGTGGCTATCATGCACTGATCACGTGGCTGATCATGCAATGATCACGTGGCTACCATGTACTGGTCACATGACTGATCATGCACTGATCACGTGACTGATCATGCAGTGATCGCGTGGCTATCATGCACTACTCACGTGGCTGATCATGCAATGATCATGTAGCTACCATGTACAGGTCACGTGAATGATCATACACTGATCAGGTGACTGATCATGCACTGATCACGTGGCTATCATGCACTGATCACGAGACTGATCATGCACTGTTCGCGTCTATATCATGCACTGATCACATGACTGCCCGTGCACTGATCACGTGGATGATCATACACTAATCTTGTGACAGATCATGCACTGATCACGTGGCTGATCATGCACTGATACCGTGACTGAGCATGGACTGATCACATGACTATCATGCAGTGATCACGTGACTTAATGGCGCTGATCATGTGACTGATCATGCGCTGATCATGTTTGCTATCATACACTGATCATGTGCCTCTGGAGGCAATAAACAAAGAGCTGAGTAGGCACGAATCAAACAGTCAGCAGGCAATAATCATGGAACTCAGGTGTGAGGAATCATGCTGCTCAGCTGGCAATAATCAAGCAGCTGAGCAGGCAGGAATTACGCAGCACAGCTGGCAATTGTCAAGCAGATGACAGGCAGGAATCGTGCAGCTCAGCTGGCAATTGTCAAGCAGATGAGCAGACAGTAATCACGCAGCTCAGCAGGCCCAGATCACGTGACTGAGCATGCACTGTTCACGTGGCTGATCATACACTGATCACGTGATGATCATGCACTGATCACGTGGCTGATCATACACTGTTCGCGTGTCTGACCATGCACTGATCACGTGGCTGATCATACACTGCTCACGTGACTGATCATGCACTGATCACGTGGCTATCATGCACTGATCACGTGGCTGAACATGCACTGTTCACGTGGCTGATCACACACCTGTCACGTGACATATCATGCACTGATCACGTGGCACTCATGCACTGATCACGTGGCTGATCATACTCTGCTCACGTAACTCATGCACACATCACGTGGCTATCATGCACTGATCACGTGGCTCGTCATGGAATGATCACGTAGCAACCATATACTGGTAACGTGACTGATCATGCAAAGATCACGTAAATGATCATGCACTGATCACGTGACTGATCATGTACTGATCACGTGACTGATCATGCACTGACCACGTGGCTATCATGCACTGATCACGTGGCTGATCATGCGATCACGTAGCAACCATGTACTGGTCACGTGACTGATCATGCACTGATCACGTAATTGATCATGCACTGATCACGTGGCTCATCATGCACTGATCACGTGGCTGATCACACATGTATCACGTGACTGATCATGCACTGATCACGTGGCTCTCATGCACTGATCACGTGGCTGTCATGCACTGATCACGTGGATATCATGCACTGATCACGTGGCTGATCACACACGGATCACGCATGACTGATCATGCACTGATCACGTGGCTATCATGCACTGATCACGTGGCTATCATGCACTGATCATGTGGCTGATCGCACGAGTGCAATGATCACGTAGCTACATCATACTGTGACCGTGACTGATCATGCACTGATCACGTAACTGATCATGCACTGATCACGTGGCTGATCATGCACTGATCACTGGCTGATCATGCACTGATCACGTGACTGATCATGCACTGATCACGTGGCTATCATGCACTGCTCACGTGGCTGATCATGCCATGATCACGCCTACCATGTACTGGTCACATGACTGATCATGCACTGATCACGTGACTGATCATGCAGTGATCACGTGGCTATCATGAACTACTCACGTGGCTGATCATGCAATGATCATGTAGCTACCATGTACAGGTCACGTGAATGATCATACACCCATCAGGTGACTGATCATGCACTGATCACGTGGCTATCATGCACTGATCACGAGACTGATCATGCACTGTTCACGTCTATATCATGCACTGATCACATGACTGCCCGTGCACTGATCACGTGGATGATCATACACTAATCTTGTGACAGATCATGCACTGATCGCGTGGCTGATCATGCACTGATACCGTGACTGAGCATGGACTGATCACATGACTATCATGTAGTGATCACGTGACTTAATGGCGCTGATCATGTGACTGATCATGCGCTGATCATGTTTGCTATCATACACTGATCATGTGCCTCTGGAGGCAATAAACAAAGAGCTGAGTAGGCACGAATCAAACAGTCAGCAGGCAATAATCATGGAACTCAGGTGTGAGGAATCATGCTGCTCAGCTGGCAATAATCAAGCAGCTGAGCAGGCAGGAATTACGCAGCACAGCTGGCAATTGTCAAGCAGATGACAGGCAGGAATCGTGCAGCTCAGCTGGCAATTGTCAAGCAGATGAGCAGACAGTAATCACGCAGCTCAGCAGGCCCAGATCACGTGACTGAGCATGCACTGTTCACGTGGCTGATCATACACTGATCACGTGATGATCATGCACTGATCACTTGGATATCATGCACTGATCACGTGGCTGATCATACACTGTTCGCGTGTCTGACCATGCACTGATCACGTGGCTGATCATACACTGCTCACGTAACTGATCATGCACTGATCGCGTGGCTATCATGCACTGATCACGTGGCTGAACATGCACTGTTCACGTGGCTGATCACACACCTGTCACGTGACATATCATGCACTGATCACGTGGCACTCATGCACTGATCACGTGGCTGATCATACTCTGCTCGTAACTCATGCACACATCACGTGGCTATCATGCACTGCTCACGTGGCTCGTCATGGAATGATCACGTAGCAACCATATACTGGTCACGTGACTGATCATGCAAAGATCACGTAAATGATCATGCACTGTTCACGTGACTGATCATGTACTGATCACGTGACTGATCATGCACTGACCGCGTGGCTATCATGCTCTGCTCACGTGGCTGATCATGCAGCGATCACGTAGCAACCATGTACTGGTCACGTGACTGATCATGCACTGATCACGTAATTGATCCTGCACTGATCACGTGGCTCATCATGCACTGATCACGTGGCTGATCACACATGTATCACGTGACTGATCATGCACTGATCCACGTGGCTCTCATGCACTGATCACGTGGCTGTCATGCACTGATCACGTGGATATCATGCACTGATCACGTGGCTGATCACGACGTATCACGTGACTGATCATGCACTGATCACGTGGCTGATCATGCACTGATCACGTGGCTATCATGCACTGATCACGTGGCTGATCAGGCAATGATCACGTAGCTACCATGTACTGGTCACGTGACTGATCATGCACTGATCACGTAACTGATCATGCACTGATCACGTGGCTGATCATGCACTGATCACGTGGCTGATCATGCACTGATCACGTAACTGATCATGCACTGATCACGTGACTGATCATGCACTGATCGCGTGGCTATCATGCACTGATCACGTGGCTGGACATACACTGATCACGTGCATCTGGCCGCACTGATCACGTGGCTGATCATGCACTGATCACGTGACTGATCATGCACTGATCACGTGGCTGCTCATGCACTGATCACGTGGCTATCATGCACTGATCACGTGGCTATCATGCACTGATCACGTGGCTGATCAGGCACTGATCACGTGGCTACCATGCACTGATCACGTGACTGATCATGCACTGATCACGTAACTGATCATGCACTGATCACGTGGCTGATCATGCACTGATCACGTGGCTGATCATGCACTGATCACGTGACTGATCATGCACTGATCACGTGACTGGTCATGCACTGATCACGTGGCTGATCATGCACTGATCACGTGACTGATCATGCACTGATCTCGTGTCTGATCATGCACTGATCACGTGGCTATCATGCACTGCTCACGTGGCTGATCATGCCATGATCGCGCAGCTACCATGTACTGGTCACATGACTGATCATGCACTGATCACGTGACTGATCATGCAGTGATCACGTGGCTATCATGAACTACTCACGTGGCTGATCATGCAATGATCATGTGGCTACCATGTACAGGTCACGTGAATGATCATACACCCATCAGGTGACTGATCATGCACTGATCACGTGGCTATCATGCACTGATCACGAGACTGATCATGCACTGTTCACGTCTATATCATGCACTGATCACATGACTGCCCGTGCACTGATCGCGTGGATGATCATACACTAATCTTGTGACAGATCATGCACTGATCGCGTGGCTGATCATGCACTGATACCGTGACTGAGCATGGACTGATCACATGACTATCATGTAGTGATCACGTGACTTAATGGCGCTGATCATGTGACTGATCATGCGCTGATCATGTTTGCTATCATACACTGATCATGTGCCTCTGGAGGCAATAAACAAAGAGCTGAGTAGGCACGAATCAAACAGTCAGCAGGCAATAATCATGGAACTCAGGTGTGAGGAATCATGCTGCTCAGCTGGCAATAATCAAGCAGCTGAACAGGCAGGAATTACGCAGCACAGCTGGCAATTGTCAAGCAGATGACAGGCAGGAATCGTGCAGCTCAGCTGGCAATTGTCAAGCAGATGAGCAGACAGTAATCACGCAGCTCAGCAGGCCCAGATCACGTGACTGAGCATGCACTGTTCACGTGGCTGATCATACACTGATCACGTGATGATCATGCACTGATCACTTGGATATCATGCACTGATCACGTGGCTGATCATGCACTGTTCACGTGTCTGACCATGCACTGATCACGTGGCTGATCATACACTGCTCGCGTAACTGATCATGCACTGATCACGTGGCTATCATGCACTGATCACGTGGCTGAACATGCACTGTTCACGTGGCTGATCACACACCTGTCACGTGACATATCATGCACTGATCACGTGGCACTCATGCACTGATCACGTGGCTGATCATACTCTGCTCACGTAACTCATGCACACATCACGTGGCTATCATGCACTGCTCACGTGGCTCGTCATGGAATGATCACGTAGCAACCATATACTGGTCACGTGACTGATCATGCAAAGATCACGTAAATGATCATGCACTGTTCACGTGACTGATCATGTACTGATCACGTGACTGATCATGCACTGACCACGTGGCTATCATGCTCTGCTCACGTGGCTGATCATGCAACGATCACGTGCTAACCATGTACTGGTCACGTGACTGATCATGCACTGATCACGTAATTGATCCTGCACTGATCACGTGGCTCATCATGCACTGATCACGTGGCTGATCACACATGTATCACGTGACTGATCATGCACTGATCCGTGGCTCTCATGCACTGATCACGTGGCTGTCATGCACTGATCACGTGGATATCATGCACTGATCACGTGGCTGATCACACACGTATCACATGACTGATCATGCACTGATCACGTGGCTATCATGCACTGATCACGCGTGGCTGATCATGCACTGATCCGCGTGGCTGATCAGGCAATGATCACGTAGCTACCATGTACTGGTCACGTGACTGATCATGCACTGAGCACGTAATTGATCATGCACTGATCATGTGGCTGATCATGCACTGATCACGTGGCTGATCATGCACTGATCACGCAACTGATCATGCACTGATCACGTGACTGATCATGCACTGATCACGTGGCTGATCATGCAGTGATCCGTGGCTGATCATGCACTGATCACGTGGCTGATCATGCACTGATCGCGTGGCTGATCATGCACTGATCACGTGGCTGATCATGCACTGATCACGTGGCTGATCATGCTGATCACGTGGCTACCATGTACACTGATCACGTGGCTGATGCCATGCTGATCACGTGACTGATCACTGCACTGATCACGTGGCTCATGCACTGATCACGTGGCTGATCATGCACTGATCACGCGTGGCTATCATGCACTGATCACGTGGCTGATCATGCACTGATCACGTGGCTGATCATGCACTGATCACGTGGCTGATCATGCACTGATCGCGTGGCTATCATGCACTGATCACGTGGCTGATCATGCACTGATCACGCTACCATGCACTGGTCACGTGGCTGATCATGCACTGATCCGTGGCTGATCATGCACTGATCACGTGGCTGATCATGCACTGATCACGTGGCTATCATGCACTGATCACGTGGCTGGACATACTGATCACGTGGCTGGTCATGCACTGATCACGTGGCTGATCATGCACTGATCACGTGACTGATCATGCACTGATCATTGTCTGATCATGCACTGATCACGTGGCTATCATGCACTGCTCACGTGGCTGATCATGCCATGATCGCATGGCTACCATGTACTGGTCACATGACTGATCATGCACTGATCACGTGACTGATCATGCAGTGATCACGTGGCTATCATGAACTACTCACGTGGCTGATCATGCAATGATCATGTAGCTACCATGTACAGGTCACGTGAATGATCATACACCCATCAGGTGACTGATCATGCACTGATCACGTGGCTATCATGCACTGATCACGAGACTGATCATGCACTGTTCACGTCTATATCATGCACTGATCACATGACTGCCCGTGCACTGATCACGTGGATGATCATACACTAATCTTGTGACAGATCATGCACTGATCACGTGGCTGATCATGCACTGATACCGTGACTGAGCATGGACTGATCACATGACTATCATGTAGTGATCACGTGACTTAATGGCGCTGATCATGTGACTGATCATGCGCTGATCATGTTTGCTATCATACACTGATCATGTGCCTCTGGAGGCAATAAACAAAGAGCTGAGTAGGCACGAATCAAACAGTCAGCAGGCAATAATCATGGAACTCAGGTGTGAGGAATCATGCTGCTCAGCTGGCAATAATCAAGCAGCTGAGCAGGCAGGAATTACGCAGCACAGCTGGCAATTGTCAAGCAGATGACAGGCAGGAATCGTGCAGCTCAGCTGGCAATTGTCAAGCAGATGAGCAGACAGTAATCACGCAGCTCAGCAGGCCCAGATCACGTGACTGAGCATGCACTGTTCACGTGGCTGATCATACACTGATCACGTGATGATCATGCACTGATCACTTGGATATCATGCACTGATCACGTGGCTGATCATACACTGTTCACGTGTCTGACCATGCACTGATCGCGTGGCTGATCATGCACTGCTCACGTAACTGATCATGCACTGATCACGTGGCTATCATGCACTGATCACGTGGCTGAACATGCACTGTTCACGTGGCTGATCACACACCGTCACGTGACATATCATGCACTGATCACGTGGCACTCATGCACTGATCACGTGGCTGATCATACTCTGCTCACGTAACTCATGCACACATCACGTGGCTATCATGCACTGCTCACGTGGCTCGTCATGGAATGATCACGTAGCAACCATATACTGGTCACGTGGCTGATCATGCACAGATCACGTAAATGATCATGCACTGTTCGTGACTGATCATGTACTGATCGCGTGGCTGATCATGCACTGATCACGTGGCTATCATGCACTGCTCACGTGGCTGATCATGCAACGATCACGTAGCAACCATGTACTGGTCACGTGACTGATCATGCACTGATCGTAATTGATCATGCACTGATCACGTGGCTCATCATGCACTGATCACGTGGCTGATCACACATGTATCACGTGACTGATCATGCACTGATCACGTGGCTATCATGCACTGATCACGTGGCTGTCATGCACTGATCACGTGGATGATCATGCACTGATCACGTGGCTGATCACACGTATCACGTGACTGATCATGCACTGATCACGTGGCTATCATGCACTGATCACGTGGCTGATCATGCACTGATCACGTGGCTGATCAGCAATGATCACGTGACTACCATGTACTGGTCACGTGACTGATCATGCACTGATCACGTGACTGATCATGCACTGATCACGTGGCTGATCATGCACTGATCACGTGGCTGATCATGCACTGATCACATGGCAGTCATGCACTGATCACGTGACTGATCATGCACTGATCACGTGGCTATCATGCACTGATCACGTGGCTGTCATGCACTGATCACGTGCTATCATGCACTGATCACGTGGCTGATCATGCACTGATCACGTACTGATCATGCACTGATCACGTGGCTGATCATGCACTGATCACGTGGCTGATCATGCACTGATCACGTGGCTGATCAGCCACTGATCACAGTGACTGATCATGCACTGATCACGTGGCTGATCATGCACTGATCACGTGACTGATCATGCACTGATCCGTGACTATATGCACTGATCAGCGTGGCTATCATGCACTGATCACGTGGCTGAACATGCACTGGTCACGTGGCTGATCATGCACCTGTCAGCGTGACTGATCATGCACTGATCCGTGGCAGTCATGCACTGATCACGTGGCTGATCATGCACTGTTCACGTAGCTCATGCACAGATCACGTGACTGATCATGCACTGATCACGTATCGTCATGCACTGATCACGTGGCAACACCGCCTGATCAGCGTACTGATCACAGATCCGTGGCTGATCATGCACTGATCACGTGACTGATCATGCACTGATCCGTGACGGTCGTAACTGGTGGCTATCATGCACTGATCACGTGGCTGATCATGCACGATCACGTGCGACCATGCACTGATCACGTGGCTGATCATGCACTGATCACGTGACTGATCATGCACTGATCACGTGGCTGATCATGCACTGATCACGTGGCTGATCATGCACTGATCACGTGGCTGATCATGCACGATCACGCTACCATGCACTGGTCACGTGGCTGATCATGCACTGATCACGTGGTGTCGCACTGATCACGTGGCTGATCATGCACTGATCACGTGGCTGATCATGCACTGATCACGTGGCTGATCATGCACATGATCACGTGACTGATCATGCACTGATCACGTGACTGATCATGCACTGATCGCGTGGCTGATCATGCACTGATCACGTGACTGATCATGCACTGATCACAAAGTGACTGATCATGCACTGATCACGTGGCTATCGCACTGCTCACGTGGCTGATCATGCCGTGATCAAGCTACCATGTACTGGTCACGTGACTGATCATGCACTGATCACGTGACTGATCATGCACTGATCACGTGGCTCATCATGCACTGATCACGTGGCTGATCATGCACTGATCACGTGGCTATCATGCACTGATCACGTGGCTGATCACACACGGATCACGTGACTGATCATGCACTGATCGTGGCTATCATGCACTGATCACGTGGCTATCATGCACTGATCACACGTCAGGCACTGATCCACGTGGCTGACTACCATGTACTGATCACGTGGCTGATCATACACTGATCACGTAACTGATCATGCACTGATCACGTGACTGATCATGCACTGATCGCGTGGCTATCATGCACTGATCACTTGGCTGGACGACACTGATCACGTGCCTGGTCATGCACTGATCACGTGGCTGATCATGCACTGATCACGTGACTGATCATGCACTGATCCACGTGTCTGATCATGCACTGATCACGTGGCTATCATGCACTGCTCACGTGGCTGATCATGCCATGATCACGTGGCTACCATGTACTGGTCACGTGACTGATCATGCACTGATCACGTGACTGATCATGCAGTGATCACGTGGCTATCATGCACTGCTCACGTGGCTGATCATGCAATGATCATGTAGCTACCATGTACAGTCACGTGAATGATCATGCACCCATCAGGTGACTGATCATGCACTGATCACGTGGCTGATCATGCTGATCACGAGACTGATCATGCACTGATCACGTCTATATCATGCACTGATCACATGACTGACCGTGCACTGATCACGTGGATGATCATACACTAATCTTGTGACAGATCATGCACTGATCACGTGGCTGATCATGCACTGATCCCGTGACTGAGCATGGACTGATCACATGACTATCATGCAGTGATCACGTGACTTAATGGCACTGATCATGTGACTGATCATGCGCTGATCATGTTTGCTATCATACACTGATCCATGTGCCTCTCGGAGGCAATAAACAAAGAGCTGAGTAGGCACGAATCAAACAGTCAGCAGGCAATAATCATGGAACTCAGGTGTGAGGAATCATGCTGCTCAGCTGGCAATAATCAAGCAGCTGAGCAGGCAGGAATTACGCAGCACAGCTGGCAATTGTCAAGCAGATGACAGGCAGGAATCCGTGCAGCTCAGCTGGCAATTGTCAAGCAGATGAGCAGACAGTAATCACGCGGCTCAGCAGGCCCAGATCACGTGACTGAGCATGCACTGTTCACGTGGCTGATCATACACTGATCACGTGATGATCATGCACTGATCACTTGGATATCATGCACGATCACGTGGCTGATCATACACTGTTCACGTTGTCTGACCATGCACTGATCACGTGGCTGATCGACACTGCTCCACGTAACTGATCATGCACTGATCACGTGGCTATCATGCACTGATCACGTGGCTGAACATGCACTGATCGCGTGGCTGATCACACTGTCACGTGACATATCATGCACTGATCACGTGGCACTCATGCACTGATCGTGGCTGATCATGCTCTGCTCACGTAACTCATGCACATCACGTGGCTATCATGCACTGCTCACGTGGCT